>NW_024412400.1:63303056-63318941 GCF_014898765.1 Herpailurus yagouaroundi | reverse complement strand
TCTCTCTCTCTCTCTCTCTCTCCTTCTCTCTGCCTCTTCCCCACTTACACACACATTCTCTCTCTCTTTCAAATAAAAAGAGTCGGTCACTTAACCGACTGAGGCACCCCCCAAATTCTTGTTCATATATAGGTATTTTAGTTTTGAAGGAACCATTAAGACTGCTTGAGGATGACACGAAATGTCATACAGTTTCTTATTTTCAGTTACTCTCTCTTCTGTGCTCCAGTAGCACGTCTGTGCTCTTTAATGACTCTGGAGTACATTGTAATTCTGTCTCTGGAACTCAGTTCCAACCTGGAATAGTTATGACTTGAGGGCAGGCCCGTGTCTTGTTTACCAGTGCCCCTATAATGCTGTGGCTGGGATATGGTAGATGTGCAATAAATGTTGTCGGGCAAACCAATGAATGGACAAATAGGCTGAGTAAAGTGTGGTGGGTGGAAACCATGGCAGACAAATTTTACCTCTCACGCTGACAGGTGCAGTGTCTCGGTCCACTGCCCTGCGTGCATGGCAAGGGGAGGAGAGGGAAATGCAGGCAAATGCTGTGGCGCTCGGCCTTTCCGGGGCCCTATCTGTTCTGCCTGTGTAGTGGATGCCACCGGCCCCATACCTCTCATCACCTTCACAGGCCAGTTTCTCAAGAGTTTTGATCTTCCCTGCCTCAATGTTCTTACTGTCCAGTCATTCCTCAGTCTCAAGGACTCTGACTTCTACCCTCACTAGTCCACTAAACCTGCTTGTCTCTGGGTCCCCGGTGACTCTACTGTTACCAAGTGCATGGATATTCCTGGTGTTCCTGGCTGTATTTGACATTGTTGACTACTTTTTCATTAAAAAAAAAAAAAAAAAAAAAAAAAAGCTCTTTCCTGGCCTTTGCAAGGCGCTCCCTCCTGGGTACTCTCTGCCTTTCTTTCTCAGTCACTTGTGTGACTATCATTTCTTTCTTTATCCATGTTTATGGGTTAGGGTTCCTTAGGCTTCCGCCTCCGGTGCTCTTTGGTCTTCCTGATTCGTCTCAGTCTCTCTCTTGGCTTCAGTGAATATCTCTTTCTGCCGAAGGCTCCCTGATGTATACCTTAAACTCACAAGCTGAATCACGCCAGTTCTGCCTTTTCCATAATGTTCTTGTCTATCCGCCCCACTGGTGCTGTCCTGGATCTAGAATTTCCCCACTAGTCTTGCTGCCCTCAACCTATTTTCATAAGAGCAACCTGAGTGATCTTTCTGAAATATAAAGCTAAGTATGCCACTCACGCTTAAAACCTCCACTGCCTCCAGGATAAAGCCACAGTCCCTCCCTGGTCTCCACAGCTCTCTGTGACCCGACCCCCTCCCCTCCTCCAGCCTCTTATCTTGCCATTGTCCCCTCTCTCACTTGGTCCTGGCCTTCTCTGCCACTGGAAGCTATCTCGAAATCCCAACTGTGCTAAATTCTTTCTGGTTCCTGATCTTCACTTGGAAATTTCTCCTTTGCCTCTCTTCCACCTCACCTCCCCCCTCAGCTAGTAATCTCACTTACAGATGCCTCTCCCTTCAGGAAGCCACAAGGCCCTCCCGTGTGTGCCCACCATGCTCCGTACCTGCTCTCTCGTAGCATCTCCACGTTGATGTGGAACTCCTTACTAGTGTCCCTCTTCTGGACTTTAAGCTCAGTGGCAAGGGGAACCATATTTGCCTCGTGTCCACTATATTGGAGGGCATGCCTCAGGACTGGCTGAAAAGTCAAGTCTTTTGGGGAAGCTTCTGTACTAGGAAATTCTTGTTCTAATAGATTTTAGTTATTTATAAACTGTGTTTGCTAAGTAATTATTTTGTTTCCTACTTTAATTAAGAAAATTATGGGGCGCCTGGGTGGCGCAGTCGGTTAAGCCAGGTCTTCAGCCAGGTCACGATCTCGCGGTCCGTGAGTTCGAGCCCCGCGTCGGGCTCTGGGCTGATGGCTCAGAGCCTGGAGCCTGTTTCCGATTCTGTGTCTCCCTCTCTCTCTGCCCCTCCCCCGTTCATGCTCTGTCTCTCTCTGTCCCAAAAATAAATAAACGTTGAGAAAAAAATTAAAAAAAAAAAAGAAAATTATAGAATGCCTAACATGAACTAACTTATCTTAGGCTAAAGTGAAAAAGTTGACACTTTGGTTAGGCTTGTAGCCTTATCTTGGGGAAACGTATGATTTCTCTTAACGTTTTTTGAAGTATTAGGAATAAATTAAGGATTCCTTTTACCATCTTTGACAATACCTAGGGGCCCAGGTACCCTTGACTATAAACCATATGGCTCAATATCTTCAGCATAAAGTAATTGTGGTGGAAAGAGCTAGATTTGTAGTCTCATACACATTTTTCAAGTACTCACTCTCTTAGCCACTGTGATGCTCAGTTTTACTCAGCTGCAACATAGAGTTAATATCTTCTTCATGGAATTGGTATACATTAAATTTAAAAGATAATCTAAACGACGTGCCTGATACAGTGCCTCGCATATAGTCCATGTTCAGCAAAAAGTAGGCATTATTATAATAATGAGACAACCAGTGTAGAAAAGGTTAAGTGAGTTGCCAAGAAGCTGAGCTTTGCCAAGTAGAGAACTTAGAAAATAAAAGGTTTCTCATTCTGATCCAGGATTTTCGCTATGTAATCCTGCTGCCATTCAGAGAAAGGGGCACTGGTGAAAACAGTTAAATGTATTAATGGTGGGAAGGTTTGGCCCATTTCTCTTTCCTTTGTAGGGATTCCATTGAGCAATGAAGGGATGCATTTTCTTTTCTTTTTTAATTTTCTTAATGTTTACTTATTTTTGAGAGAGGGAGACAGAGTGTGAGTGGGGGAGGGGCAGAAAAAGAGGAAGACACAGAATCTGAAGCAGGCTGTAGGCTCTGAGCTGTAAGCATAGAGCCTGATGCTGGGCTCGAACTCACGAACTGTGAGATCATGACCTGAGCCGAAATCAGATGCTCAACCAACTGAGCCACGCAGGTGCCCCAGGATACTTTTTCAAACAGAGACAGGTTGGCAGCTGGGACTGACTTGCATGAGGACCCAAGCCTCAGCCCTGACGGATGAACCTGGGCCTGAGGCAAAGTTGCAGAATATGCCCGTGTCACTCACATGTCCCTCCTACTTCATTGTCAAGACAGCAGTTTAAGCCAGGAGCACCATATAAATGTACACATAATTTTAGTCATTTCAGTTCTTTCAGGGAGAGAATATTTTATCTGCTGAGTTCCTTGAATGAGACATTTACTTAGAACAAACAAGATGTGTCACAGGCTCTCCTGGATGTCCCTGAACAATTGAGCTACCAACCCTCTCTCTCTCTCTATCTATTTAAAAGATTTCATTTGCATAGGAGCTTTGAGGTTTAGTTGTGGTTATTTTTTTCTGGCTTTCTTTTTATACCTACAGGAGGCAGTTGGTAGGAGGTAGCCGAGTGGCCACCTAAGGCAGAGATGAGAAAGAAGACGGCAGGGTGGGTGTGGGAGACATGGTGGGTGTGACCCTGACTAGTCCCAGGCTGTGACATACTAGACAAGGGTTCCAGGGACAGCTGTGCCCGAGCTGTGCTGCTTCTGAGCTTGTTGCGCTCAGTTGCATCCAAGGGGACTCTGTCCATTTCTGTACAGAATACTGTCCCTAACACGGCAGGGGCACGCCCAGCAGGGCAGTGTTCTTCTTGCTGTTGATTTCACCAGCAGTCGCCAGCTGAGAGGGAGTAGACTCATGAAGAAACAAGAGCAGAACTTGACCCTAACCACATTTGGGAAACACCTAGAAATAACTGTTCCATTTCTTGGGGTGGGGAAAGGAGCGCTGACATCCTGTTGGTGAGAGATAATGAGTCAGCAAAGTGTGGGGCATTCGTGCTTATGTGACTTCTACGTACCCACAAGAAGACGTTTGGGATGATAAAGTATGAAATGCAGGTAGCATCATTTATTACAAGAGCGGGTCTCATACGCGGCGCTTCCATGCCTGTGGATCACTGGCTGATGAAGAATAATGAGGGGCCAAACAGATTCGGCCCACCAGAAGCCAGCGATCACATGTTCATGGCTTATTGCTGATTTCAACTGTTGCTTATTTCGGACTGTTATCAAAATTTGGTCACTTTGCTGTACTGGCAGTTGGTGCGGCACTTGATAAGTGGAATAGATACATTTAAAAAGGGATTGCCCCGTGGTCAATGACTAATAAGAAAATAATAAGGTTAGACTCATTGAATGGGAGAAAATAGGACAAATTTTTTTTTACGAAGTATGCAAAAAGACAAAGTGGATAACTGAAAGAATACAACTTGCCTGATAAGGAACCCATTATCTTGAGGAGCCTCTGATAGCATGGTGAAATTAACGCTCATCAAGAACTTATAAGGTGCCAGGCCCTCTTTCCTGCTTACCACAATCCTTTGAGGATAAATTATATAATTATCCCCATTTTACAGATGAAAAACAGCACTAAGAAGACAGGTGGCTTGTCCTAGGTCGCATGTCCAGATAACAGAAAAGCCAGGATTTGAACTTGCACTTTCTAGTTTCATAAGCCATGCTCTTAACGACTACTCTATCTAATTTTCCAGAAGTCCCATAAACAGAACAAAAAAAAAAAAAAAGAAAAAGTAGAAGAATTAATGGCATTAAATTGAAGAAAAAAAAAATGATCATAAAACCAAGATCTGAAAAAAGTCATTTCTAACATCAGTTAATTATGTTAAATTATAATGTCCTTTCCTTGCCCTTTTTCCCTTTAATATATAAACCAAAGATAATGACACCAGATTTAGTAAGCAAATTGCAGCTTAAAATTGTGTTATTAAATCACTTGAAAAAATAAACTTTATATATGAAAATGTAGTATTGACATAAACTTCAAAAACCGGCCAACCCATTATTTTTGTCACCAGTTTATCCATATGAGGAGAGCTAGTCTTCTTTCCAACTGTCCTAATGGTTCATTATGATTCAAAAAAAATTGTATTTTATCTACCAGACTGAATTATACGTGTGTATTCCCTTTTGCATATTGCCCTGGCATAAATAGAGAATTTTAAAGTAGTTAATTTCTTATTTTTCAGATCTATAGGCTTGTTATTCTTTTTAGAATAAAGAATATATTTCTATTACCTATTATGAGTAGCCTAAAACTTCTGGTACAGAAGTATGTGCCCCCCAATGTTTGCTATATGGAAGAATAGGGAAAGTACTCATCATTTCTCAATATTTTTGGATGGTTAGCCTCTGAATCTCCTAATTTTGGGTAAATTCCTATCTCCCAGGAATCTTGATGGAACAGAAACTAATGCCAGACATTGGCTTTCCCAGCCTCCCCTGCAGATGGGCTGTGGGGACATGACCCAAGATTCAGCAATCAGAGGCTCCTGTCCCCGGTCAGTCGATGACATACAAGGGGTAGATTAGAAGCAAACTCAGAGAAGCAAACTTCTCTGAGAGAAAAATGCAAGTTTGGCAGAACCCGTGTTGAAGGAAACATATTCCAAAATGTCTTATTTTTATGAAAGTACTTAAATGTTCAGTCACCTGAGCATAATCTGAACAACCTGGAAGGCCCCTAATGAAGTTGTGCACGTCATTCACGGTCCATTTCTGAATATCTTCATCCAAAGACAGATTTTCCCCAATTGTAACCAGTGGGTGCGCTCCTTTAAAAGTGGAAAGGAAATTATTTTGTGGTGTACAATTTCCAGGAAAAGGGGAAACTAAGAGCACGGTTTTATGTATAGTTACATTAATTTCCTTATATTCTATTACCACAGAGGGTCCCTTCATATCTATGTGCAAGCTCCTTAAACAATACTGAGAGATATTTTCTAAAAAATTTAGCAATCTCTTTTCTTTCCTTCTTCTAAAGGATCTTTAACGACAACATTATCGTAAATAAACAAAGACGTTCCATACTGCTTCATTTTCTCTCAGGTTCTAATAGACATGCCCTGTGGATTTCATTCACCAGATGAACACTGTCATGTTCTATGATATTCTATGAATTATCATGCTCTCTAGGTGACATGAGAATGTAGCCACATATTCATCGAAATGGCAAATTAACGCTTTGTAAGGGTAAGTCACCAACACAATTGGTTTGGTGACTAGATTACAACCACCTTCCCCAAATACCTGTGTTTTAAAATGTTTTTACCAAAAGCAGTTCTAGAAACTATTCAGTGTTTGTTTGGGAGGGTAGTATGTTAATGTTTTTAGGTAATAAGTTATCGTAACAGGAATGGGCACTGAAAGTTAATGCTTTTGTTTAACTGCCTATTGTTTTCTGCACTTAAATACAGGGGAGATGGAATTCATACTTTTAAGGAAGAAGTCCCTCTATTTTGTATTGAAGAAATTAATAGCAAATTAAATTAAAAGTTTACTTTAAAATTCTGGTAGGTTTCCCCATCCTTCCTCATTCTTGCCTTCCTAGCTTTGGCTGGAAATTCTCTATACAGCAATATATAAATAGAGACAAGTTTCACTAATGTGGCTTATTGGAACAAACATAATAAAGGGACTTCAAGAAGACATAGTCCTAAATAGGATTAAGAAAAAGAAGAATAAAAGGAAACACGATGGGAATGGTACATTATGTAATAACTTAAGGACGTGGTGACCTGTGGCTCATTAGAATCTGCCATTGGCCCCTGACACCCACCTGGCAGAGATGGTCGAGGAAGTGGGGGACAAACCCCATTCTTTTCACCACAGGCTACAAAGCCTTGCTCTGAAGTCTTCTCCTTTGCACCATCCCAGGCCTTTGCTTCTAGGGGAGCACCATGAGCTCCCCAAGGTTTTTTATGGGTGGGCTCGAGCTCCCCACAGGTGTTGCCAAGAGCTGGCTTTTCATTGGTTTCCCTTGACTTCTGATTGTTGAGAGCTTCGGTTTCTGGTTCTTTTGCAAATTCATCCTCTTCGTAGGGAATCACATGAGTCTGGCCTAAGATTTTTTCTTCTCCTTGACTTTTAGAGCTCTCAATATCACTGTCTAGAACTTTCTGATTCCCAGCACCTCTCCTGAGACGACGACATTTCTGACCCCAGCTCTCTAGAAAATGTGGACCAGCTGCCACTAGCGTGGGGGTTCCCTGAAGGTTTCTCAGGGTGCTTCTGTGAAAATGCAGGTCACTGGCAGGGAGCATGCTCCTGCCATGGTAGTTGGCTGGGCCAGGAGGGATGCTGGAGCTATAGAGGAATGGTATCCCTGGTCCTGCTAGTCCCTTGGGATTCACTTTTTCTATTCTCCTTTGCTGGTAAAATGCATGCATTTCCATTTCCATCCTAAAAACAAAACAATATATTTGATACACCCCCCAAAAACTGCTAGAAATATGAACTTAATGGTTCTCTGTGTTCCTTGAGATGGAACCTCTGCTTTTCCCAGGTCTTCCCACTAGTTATCAGAAGTTTGTTGGGTGGAAACACGAATTCCCTTGAAAATCACCGGGAAGGAGAGTTTGGAATGAGACCTGAGGATGAAAGGTTTGGCCGAATCTCACAATGGAAGTCCAAGGCCTGTCTTTAAAGCATTAGCTCTAATAGATCTGGCAAATTTCGCAGGAATGGGAATAACATAGCACAGGGTAGTTTCTTGCCAGAAAGTAATCCTCGAAGAAATCAGTTCTGGAAAGAGTTTTCTAAACCCCAAAGTATAATCTTAGTGGGACTCAAGGAAGTCAACGCAAGTCTCAACTGTCACAAATCAGTGCAATTGGCAGGAGTTGTGGGGGAGGATTTGTTGGGGGTTTTGCTTAATTTATTTTGATTATTGGTTATCACCTGGACTCATTAGGGTTCAGTGATGGAAAACTGAGTCTGAGGCCTTCTTGTACCCCGGGGCCATGCCCTAGTCATTATTGCTGTCTTTTCTTTCTCCTAGTTGCTACAGCTGAAGTCCACTTTTGGGGCCACTGACATGGGGCTGCCTGGGCTCTGCTTGTAGAGTCCGAAGTGGGGTTGGCAAGCTTAGCTCCTATATTTGGGCAGAACTGAAGTCTTTTAAAACAGAAGTGCAAATATGAATTTCAGGGGACTCACAACTAGGCATTTTAATTATGAGACATTATTAAACTCTTAAGATCTACAGACATAGATTCACTATGTAATTTCTAATCTTACTTTTATCTGTAACTAACTTAAATATATGTTTGTATATATTTCTTTCTGTAATATTCCTGAAGTGCTTTTTGTATGTAATCAGGTATCTGTCTATCTATCTATCTATCTATCTAATATGTATATAATTAGAGTTTGTATATGTATACAACACAAAATACAAATATAATGAATGCATATAAAAAGTATCTCTATATCTATCTATTATCTATCTATCTATCTATCCATCTAAAACCAATGAACACGTGAATAGAAAATAAATAAAAAACAACACCATTATGTTACCTGGCAGTATGCTGCCTTTGAATCATTTCATTCCTTCTTGCCATTGCCTTTATGGATTCAGGTGGTAAAATGCCCCAACCTTAAAAAAGAAAACCACCATCCCACCCCACAGACAAATTAACAATGTCCATTTAAAGATAACAAAAATAAAATACAATGATTTAAAAGAACATCCACCCACCAGTAGAGCACAGTGTTGGAAACAATATCAGATAATTGCTGTTCAGCATCTTAGAGTTACTTTGGTGATGGAATGATAAAACACTAGATAATTTTATTTTTCTTTAAGTATGGGTCTCATGATTGGTGACATTTTCCTGCCATACTTGAAAAGGAAAAAAAAAATGAAATGAACTGTGGATCTCTTTGTTTCTAGCTTTTGAAGCAAAAACTGATAATTTTTCTTTTCTTTTCTTTTGCTGCAAGAGAAATCAGTTGACCTTAAAAAAAAAAAGTAACTAAGTGCTTCTTGTGCACCAAAACCCCTGGAAATAAATGCAAGATTTCATGGATAAGATATAAAGCTCTCTATGTGGTGTGTCTGAGGAAGATACTTTTTGCAAAATGCCTTCAATGAAGTTGGTAGAAATTACATTCTTTGTGTCAATCTTCTGAAGTGTCTTGAAATAACAGCAGCATTACGGAATTCAAGGCTCTATTCTTGCCTGGTAACTTTATGCTCTATTGATTTTTTTTTCTTTCTCTGTACTCCTAATGCACTTAAAGTCTATACCGATGCTTTTTAAACCATCTATGGTAAAGCAGTATTTTTTTTTCTTTTAAAATTTCCGCCTATCATAGGCCAAAACATTTTTAAAAATATAATAAAACAGGCTGGGTGGCTCAGTTGGTTGAGCGACCAACTTCGGCTCAGGTCATGATCTCACGGTTTGTGAGTTCCAGCCCCACCCTGGGCTCTGTGCTGACAGCTGGGAGCCTGGAGCCTGCTTCAGATTCTGGGTTTCCCTCTCTCTCTGCCCCTCCCCTGCTCATGCTCTGTCTCTCTCTGTCTCAGAAATAAACATAAAAAAATTTTTTTAAAAAAATACAATAAAACAAACTTTTATAAAATTGAAATGAAAACAAGGACAAATACAAGTGTAATGTAAAACATGATCAGATTAATAGACATAGAATTACCCTGTCAAATTGCTGCAAAAGTTTATCTATTTATGCATTTATTTGCACAACCTCTTCATAGACCAGCACAGGTCCACAGAGAATTCTTCAACAATAATAGACATACAAATTGTACTTGTTTTATGTAGTTTTACATGTGAAAATCTGTTCTCCCTAACACAGGGGTCAGTATCATGAGAGAATTTCTTCTTGCACATGCTTTGTACTAAGTTAGAAGAGCTCATTAACTCCTATTAATAACCCATCTTAAAATAAATAATGCTATATCTTTTTTAAGGGAGATTATTTGTCATTTGTAAAATTCAGAGATTGGATGAGATGACCTCTAAAATCCTCCTAATGCTAACGCTTTATATTTTTTATAATTCAGTGGGGGGTCAAAATATTCTTCTCTAGAGAGCCAGCATGGGTGAAACTATCAACCCATGAGGTACTGACTGCAAAAGAATGCTGAGAAATTTCTCATGAGAAGTCCAGTTTAGAGGGCACAATTTTAATTACCTGGATTTTAGGGCCCTCTGAAATCTGGAATCCCCAAACCTATTCCAAGTTTCTTTCTCTTTCCTAAATAGATGACATCAAACTTAGTGCTAGTCCAGCTGTAATAACCTACTTTCTTCCTGATACCCAATTTTTTGAAATAGATTTGTGTCTTGGTTTCTATTTTGCTAACTTAGTAGCTCAGTTTCTATAGAACTGAGGCCCTAGTTTTCCGTTGCTTACTCTCCTACACATCAGCCTTGAGGCAGGAGACCTGACCTCTGTCCCTGAGACGGGTGGTGAATTTGCTTGCTTGTATCCAAACATTGGCAGCTTCCAGATTCTTTATCACTAAGATGGGCTCTGAGTCAGCAATGCAACTATTTCACTGGTCTATTTATGTGTTGCCTGTAACCATGGGCTATAGATTTACTGGGTTCTTGACGCCAGATGGGGTTTTCATCCAGGATTAGCCTTTGGGACAACCTTTTTGGTCCTTGGAACACTCTAGTGGGTGTGTCCAGTTTCAGTCAGGCCCTGGCTTCTACGCCCTATCCCCTTGCACTGGATCCATGCACAACATGCTCAGATCCAGGCAGACTGGTGTCTTCACTGGCCCTGGCACCAATCATATTTTTTCTTGTGCCAGGCTTTTCACTCCTACTTGTTCTTATCTATTGAGAGTTGTTGGAATTGGAGAGCAGGGACAAACAGAAACTCATGAATACAGTTTTGGGGGATAAGATACATCAGTTTGATCTTCTATATGATGAGGAATTTCTCTCTTCTTAGTCTCTCTTGAGCCCCCACCAGTTATGTTTTCATTGATAGCCCTCTACTGAAACTGCTCTTATCAAGATCACCAATGAGCTCCACTCAGCTAAATCTAATCATATATTCTTAGTTTTCGTCTACTTCATCTATGAGAGGCATACTTGACCCAGATGCTCACTCTCTCCTTAAAACTTCGTCCCTTGCCTTCAAGGCCACCAGGCTTTCCTGGGTCTCCTCCCACCACACTGTTTTCTCCTGTTTCTCCCTTGTTTGATCCTTCTCATCTTTTGGATCTTGTTGGTATGTCCTAGATATCATCCGTTTAACCTCTATCAACACTCACTCTAAAGATGATCTCATTTAGTCTCATCTATGCTGATGACTTCCAAAATTGTATCTCCAAGCTGTCTCCAGAAGTCCTCTCTTCACTTTAGCTGCCTTCCTGACATCTCCCACTGATTATCTGTTAGGTACCTCAAACGTAACAGGAGCAAAACAGAGCCCATAACATCTCTCCCACCCCAAGAACTCTGTTCCTCTCACACTCTTCCTCAACGGTGAATAGCAACTCTACCTCTCCTATTGTTCAGACCAAAATTTTTGCTATCCTCCTTAAGACCTCTCTCTCACACAGCTCATATCTAAACTGTGAGAAAATCTGTTATTTCTACCTTCAAAATAATTACAGAATCCAACTACATGTTACTATGCAACTGTCACCACCCAGAGCCAACCCATCATAATCTTTTGGCTCTTCTGATAGCCCATTAACTCCCATCAGTTTATCTTCAGAGCTTTGATCCTATCAAGTTTGTCTCAAATACAGGAGCCAGAGCGATCCTGGTAAAATGTAAGTCAGACCATGTCGCTCCTTTGTGCAAACTCCTCAAAAGCTTCCCCTCCTACTTAGGATAAAAGGAAAGCCTCCACTTTGACCTATCAGGCCAGAGATAAACAGCCCCAAGCCCCCTTAACTCTCAGATCTCATCTCCTCATGACCCCTTTAGTTCCTCACGTGTAAGATAAGACAGAGATATTGCAACTTTTCATGTTATTCCTCAGTAAATTGGTGGTTGGAGGAGTTAAGCAACTTACACGTGGTCACTTAGTGGTGGAACCATGATTGAAACCTAGGTAGCAAGTGCAGAACTTACAAGCACACCTGCCACACAGCTTTGCCAAACTTAGCAGTAAATGCAATGGCACAATGGCAGAACTTAATGCAGCCATCCAGGTCACATTGGTTCCACAGACCATCTATTGCTCATACCTGAGTAGACATGATTGGATAGCACGTTCGGTATATTTGCATTTGGTAGAACAGAGGATCCAAATTGGGAAGGAACACAAAACTGTCTTGGGTCAGCAGGAGCTACAGTGGAAGACAATAAATCTCTAGGAAAAAAAGATATAAAATAGATACAATGAGGATGGAACAGTACAAATTTTCCATTGCATAGGCAGTGAGATTTTCTAATTGCCAGATGAGATTCTATCATCTCTTCCAAAAATAAGATGCAAAAATCCTGCAGCCTCTTGGTTTCAGCAGAAATGTGGTGAGAAACATCTACTAAGGAAGGATTGACCCAGCTGACAACACAACAGAAACATCAAGAAAAAAAAAAAGTTTTAGAAATGTCTGGAAAAAATCTAATCAAATTAATACTGCTCTCTGATTTCCCATGACCAACATACTATTCTGACCACATTCTTTTCTCATGTAATGGACACACTTTGCCTTGGGTTTTGCCATCTGGGATCAGTGTTTGACTATGTGGTGGGCAGTTTGTTTGTTTTGCCAAACTTCAGTGGTCTCGAGAAGTCAAAATTTATTGTTCACACTCCACAACAACAATAATAATGGACATTACTTTCCTCTCAGAATGTCAAAATATTCTAAAGAGGGGAAAATAAGAAACTACCAGTTGGGGCGCCTGGGTGGCGCAGTCGGTTAAGCGTCCGACTTCAGCCAGGTCACGATCTCGCGGTCCGTGAGTTCGAGCCCCGCGTCAGGCTCTGGGCTGATGGCTCGGAGCCTGGAGCCTGTTTCCGATTCTGTGTCTCCCTCTCTCTCTGCCCCTCCCCCGTTCATGCTCTGTCTCTCTCTGTCCCAAAAATAAATAAAAAACGTTGAAAAAAAAATTAAAAAAAAAAAAAAAAAAGAAACTACCAGAGTGTACAACCTAAGTACTGATAATGTCACTTTTATTGAAAGAAAAAAATTGTTCTATCATGAGAAAACCAGGGTACTCAACTGTTATGGAGTGAGTTGTGTTCCTCCCAAATTCATAGGTTAAAGTCCAAACTCCCACTGTGACTATATTTGTAGATAGGGCCTTTCATGGGGTACGTAAGGTTAAATGTGGCCATAACAGCGGAGCCCTGATCCGATAGGACAGGTGTCCTTAGAAGAAGAAGAGGAAGAGGAAGCAGGAGTGCATGCGCAGAGAAAAGTGCCAGGTGAGGGCACAGCAAGAAGGCGACTGTCTGCAAGCCAAGGACAGAGGCCTCATCACAAATCAACTCTGCCGACACCGTGATCTATGGCTTTTCAGACTCCAGAAGTAGGAGAAATAAAATTCTGTCGCTGAATCCATGCAGTCTGTGGTATTTTGTTAGGGCAGTCCTTGCAGATTACATCAATGTTTATACCTGTATGATGCCTGTCCCATAGTAAGTGCTTGTTAGCTATGTGTGGAGTGTGTCTGTCAAGCAGGCCCCAGATGGGAGGTGATGGGAAGTGTGTTGAACGTGTGGCCAGCAGAGCATCTTGATATGCATTTGTGCGCCACAGTTCATGGAAGTGACACTAGACAAGAAAACAAAACTGGAGTCACCATCATTTGAAACATTAATGGTCACCCATTTTCTCCTTCGAACAGAATAGTATATTGGAAAGAAATACCGATCCACCGTTGGAGGTTCAAATGATGAAGGAACCAGTGGCATCCTCTGCTGCCCTGGTGCCGTCAGTAAAGGATTCATGGCCATCGTTGGATTTATCATCAATATCTCTCGCCACTGATGGAGTTCTAAAAAGAATCAGATAAATATATAAACAAAAAACTACATTTTTAGTGAACTATTTGAATTTTTCTTGAACACAACGAACACCTTTTGTATTTCCCCAACATCTGGGGAGACCAGCTATACCACACTTTCAGTTACACAAAACCCCCTTCACTGTGAGCTCCCTGACCCAACTGCAGACCTCAGTGATTTTTAGCTTGTCCTTGGAATTCGTTGATGAGTTCACAGGAAATACCACACCATATTACAAGCAATAATAAAATTAAACCAGCCTTACAAGATTCCAGAAATACCAACCTCCTTTCTTACAACTTACTTTGATTTTTATATTTCCAGGGGTACGAATGTGTCTATTTCCCATATGTTCAATCTTTAGAAAAATCTTCCTTTTTAATTGTTAAGATTAAAATAGAAAAGGGGAAAATCATAGTGGCTAAAAATACATCTAGTTAAAGTAGATATAGACTAGGACTGTGTTTAATTAGAACAAGTGAGCAAGTTGTATCCAAATATACATAAACACAGGATGCATAACTTTATCTGAAGAACCTAATGACCAGAAATAGGGACTGTTGTTAAAAGGATAATATTTTGGTTTACATCTTCCTGTTAATTATTCATGTCTTTTGAGTAATTTTAAATATTAAATACTAGTCAAGCAGGTCATTGTCGCTTTTCCTTCATCCTCCACTGTCACTTCAAAAAATTCAAGATACTTACAAGTATGGTTTTAAAATATTTTATTTTATTTATTTTGAGAGAGAAAACAAGAGTGTGCGTGCATGCACGCATTAGTGGGGGAGTGGCGGAGAGAGAGAGAGAGAGAAAGAATCCCTGAAGTGGGGGCTTCACCCTACAAACTGTGAGATCATTACCTGAGCCAAAATCAAGAGTCAGATGCTTAACTGCCTGAACCACCCAGGCTCCCAGATACCTACAACTGTGTTTTTTAAAAAAGGAAACTTGGGGCGCCTGGGTGGCGCAGTCGGTTGAGCGTCCGACCTCAGCCAGGTCACGATCTCACGGTCCCTGAGTTCGAGCCCCGCGTCGGGCTCTGGGCTGATGGCTCGGAGCCTGGAGCCTGTTTCCGATTCTGTGTCTCCCTCTCTCTCTGCCCCTCCCCCGTTCATGCTCTGTCTCCCTCTGTCCCAAAAAATAAAATAAAAAACGTTGAAAAAAAAAATTTTTTTTTAAAAATAATAATAAAATAAAAAAGGAAACTAGGGGGGACCCCTGGGTGGCTCAGTCAGTTAAGTGTCTGACTTCAGTTCAGGTCATGATCTTGCGGTTGGTGAGTTCAAGCCCCACATCAGGGTCCACATTGACAGTGCAGAGCCTGCTTGGGATTCTCTCTCTCTTCCTCTCTCTCTACCCCTCCTCTACTTGTGCACACTTTCTCTCAAAATAAAGAAATAAACTTGAAAAATTAGGAAATTGGGAAGAAAATGTTCTGCTTTTCAAAGTAGTGATCTTCATTTTTTCCTTTCTTGTATATTTGATTTGATTGTTAAAACAGTTAATACACTCATATAGACCAAAAACTAAAAATATAATGGTATTTAAATAAACAATCCCTTTTTTAGCTTCTTTTTAAGACTGAAACCTAATGATCATAGTCCATAGTTCACCTAACATTGGCTTTTGCCATTCATATATTTAAAAAATGTCTTTATGTTGACTTCTTTTCACTGGGTTTCTGTGAGGTCAGTATAGTTTCCTCTCTGATAGTGACCTCAGAGAGTCTATGACTAGTCAGGATTAAAATAAAAATATTTGCCAGGTAACTGCCAGCCACGGTGAGAATGCCAACAAAGAACAAAGGTTGGGTATATGTCAGACATGGGCTTGCAATTCTGGCAAGGACACTGTCGTGCCTTGAAATCCCAGGTCCTCCATGTGCAATCTGGCGCACAGCCCCCTTCCTCCCCTTAGTCCATTACACAACAGACCAATGTGGGACACAACTGGGTGTTATTGAACTTTCATTTGTGTCATAAAATGACTGTCTTTGGCAGAAGTTTGAACTTACCCACGAATGAGATAGCACCTTTTTTTTTTTT
>NW_024412400.1:63201373-63302956 GCF_014898765.1 Herpailurus yagouaroundi | reverse complement strand
GGCTGAAGTCGGACGCTTAACCGACTGCGCCACCCAGGCGCCCCCAATTTTTATTTCTAAAAATTCTCAATTTTCAATTTGCTAACAACTTCTTTAAAAAATCATAAATGGACAGTAATTTTCAACGATTACTTTATTTTTTTTAATTTTTTTTCAACGTTTATTTATTTTTGTGACAGAGAGAGACAGAGCATGAACGGGGGAGGGGCAGAGAGAGAGGGAGACACAGAATCAGAAGCAGGCTCCAGGCTCTGAGCCATCAGCCCAGAGCCCGACGCGGGGCTCGAACTCACGGACCGCGAGATCGTGACCCGGCTGAAGTCGGACACTTAACCGACTGTGCCACCCAGGCGCCCCGAGATAGCACCTTTAAAATTATAAAATATAATGTTTATCTTGCATTTTATGTGATGCTGGAGACGATTCAGGAGGAAGGAGGAAGAAAAAGTAGGAAGAAAGGGAGAGGTGCAGAATCCCTCCAGAGCAAGGATTGCCTAGATGTTGGACCACCCCTCTTCCTCGCACACATCACCTGAGGGAAATGCCATAAAAATTAGTCACCAAAAACAGATGAGGCTGTCTTATTCTGGCATTCCCCCTAAGAAGGCCTTAAGACAAGGACTTGAATGCAGATAGTGGTCCCAAGGAGCTCACAAGGGGGAGTGGGGAAGTGAAATCAGGAAGGGAAAAGCTGATAAAGGGAGAGTTAATGTGTGGATTACTACTCTGGGCAACTGGGGATCAACGCTGCTAAGACATCTTGTGGAACACACCTCAGGATTTGTCCCAATGAAAAACAAAGAGACGGGTAAACAGCCCCTGGATTATGCCTCCTCTAGATGCAAGGAACTCCTGTGGTGTGGGAGGGAGCCTTCAGACCAAGAAGTTGAGAGGGGCAGGTGCTTGAGATGGGGAAGGACTTCCCCATGGTTGAAGATGAACTTGGAAGGGGGCCACGGGGAGCTCCCATATATCTCCCTCTGCCCCACTGGCAGCAACAGTGTCTGGGGCTGTTGAGGCAAGGTGATTACCTTCTAATGTCATTCCAGTAGAGAGCTGGCACAAATGCCTTTCTTCCGGAGTACCAGGTTCACCAGACAGAGGGATACATTTACGAGGTTCTGTAGGGTCCATTGTCTGCAACAACACAGCAGGATTGTTTTTTTACTGTTAGTCACGCGTTTAGTGAAGTAAGCAGGGAACTCAAGGCTATCAGGTTAACAGAGATGAAGAAATGGAGCATCAAAGACAAGTCTGATCTAATTTAAATCTGCTTAAAACTCTTCTTGGTAACATAACTGTTCTGGATCCTATGGTTTTTGGGTGTGGTTTTTTTTTTCTTTTTGTAATGCCAAGGAGATTGAATGTGATCTATAAAATTTTGTTACACATCTGATATAGTAGTTTATTATTTTTTAATCAATCCTCCAAGTTTGCACCTAAAATGTAAGCTTATTTCCGAGGTCTAGAGAAGTATCTCTATGTACGCCATGAAGGTCCCCAGGAAAGATGAGTCAGTGACATCTGCCACATCTCAGTGTTACGGTTTTGGGCTCCACTTGGCTTCCCTAGTTTCCTTTCATCCTTATACTTGTAAGCGAGTGCTTTTTAACTTACCACCATCATATCTATTGGTGCCCAAATTTTCTTCTATAAGTTTAATTGCCTGGTGCTATACCCTGGATTTTTATGCCTCCTCCCATTCATATGTTGAATACCCAATATGATGGTATTAGGAGGTAAATATTTGGGGAAGTGGTTACATCACGAGGGGGTCTACCCCCTCACGAATGGGATTAGTGTCCTTAGAAAAGAGACACTAGAGAGGGGTGCCTAGTTTCGGCTCAGGTCATGAACTCACGGTTCGTGGGTTTGAGCCCCATGTTGGGCTCTGTGCTGATGGTGCGGAGCCCACGTGGGATTCTCTGTCTCTCTCCCTCTCTCTCTCTGCCCCTCCCCTTCTCTCTTTCTCAAAATACATAAAGTTTAGAAAGAAAAAAAAAGAAAAAAAGACAGAAAGAAAGAAAAGAGTTACCAGCGAGCTCCCTCACCCCTTCTGACATGTGAGGGCACAGCAAGAAAGTGGTCATTTGTGAACCAGGAAGCAGGTCCTCACTGGACCGTATCTGGTTCGCAGACTGCATCTGCCGAACCTGCTGGCGCCTTCACCTTGGACTCTCTGCCTCCAGAATTGCAAGAAATAGATTTCTGCATTTATAGGCCACCCAGACTATAGTATTCTGAATGGACCAAGATACCCTTTTTGTGTTCTGTTTTTATATTTTGAATGTGCCAAATTTTTATGCAGTCTATTTTTTAATAGACTTTATTTTTAGAGCAGTTTTAGGTTCACAGCAAAATTGAGTAGATAGTACAAAGAGCTCCCATATATCTCCCTCTGCCCCACACGCATAGCCTTCCTCACTATCAATGTCTGGCACCAGAGTGGTACATTTGTGAATGTGGCACATCAGTAAACCTATACCTACATGTCACTATCATCCAAAGTGCACAGTTTTCCTCTGTGCCTACTTTTAGCGTGGTACCCTCTATGGGTTTTGAGAAACGTAGAATGCCATGCATCTACCACTATAGTCACACAGAACGGTTTCCCGGCTCTAAATCAAATTATATTTCAAAGCAAATACTATCAGGAGACTTCCAAGGAAACGTTCTGGGGTTGGCCAGATCTTTCCCTTCATCAGCAAGGTAGATGCTTGGGCTCCAAATCTAGGTGTCTATAATCTCACCATTTGGGGAGTCATAGGATCAACCCATGAGTCTTTAAATATCAACTTTTACATTTTCAGGGTATCCTCTTATTTTAGAAACATCTAGACAAATGAAGTGAACCAAGGTCACTTTGGCACGGCAGACGAAATGCTCTTGAGTCAAAATGCAGACGGGGATATCCATTTTAAACGCAGTGAGTCTGGTAATCCCAAGTGCGGAGTGTAACGGTGCTTAGGTTTGCATTCAGCGTGGATTTCTCTGACCCAGAGCTCTAATCCTGGATGGCCAGCACTTTAGGAGGATGAGGATTCCTTAATCTCTATCTTCAGACTCTTACCCTCAACAAACCCCTCCAGGCAGCACACAGACGATTTAGGTAGTGCTAATTCTGTCTCAACTGATTAGGGCAGTAGTAGTAAGACATGAAGTTCATGAACTAAAGCCCTTGCCAAATCAGCAGATTTTCACTGAATGCTTGCCTGGTGCATAGTAGCCAGGTGTCAGTTTGATTCCATTTCAGTCTCTCATTGGCTATACTGTGACCATTTATTAAAGTCGGTGCAATCTGAGTTTGGCCAAGCCTGAATTTGAGCAATTACATATGGAATATTTGTTGTGTTGCATTATGATGCATGACTTCTGGGATTGTACTCATTGAAATAAATTAGTTTTTAAATAACTTCTGTATTTGTAAGTTTTTACAAATACAGTTTTTACATTCTAAGAGTAGATCAGTAGAATTAAATGTTTCTACAATCTTGAGAAAAAAATATAAATTCTTAAATGAAAACTAGTGGGAGATATTTACAGAGATCTTTTATTTAAGGTATAAAACAATCCTTAGTAGCTTCACACATTCGCTATTCTAGGTGTCCTATATTAATCTGGGTTCTGAAAAGCATGTTAGTGCTAAAGCATAATTCACACTTCCTTAAATACATTTTCAGTTTAGAAAAATAATAAATAGGAAATTTTTTTAAAAAAATAGGAAGGCTGGGGTGCCTGACCATTAAAAAAAAATAGTTCAGTGGCCACCTCCGGCTTAGGTCATGATCTCCCAGTTGGTGAGTTCGAGCCCCACATCCGGCTGTCTGCTCTCAGCACAGGGCCTGCTCTGGATTCTCTGTGCCCCTCTCTCTCTCTACCCCTCCCCCACTTGCATTCTTTCTCTCTCCCTCTCTCTCTCAAAAATAAATAAAAACATTAAAAAAAGTAGGAAGACCAATAAATTGTCCAAAAGTATTTCATTATCAATACCCCTAGCAGAAAAATTCACGGTGAGAAGAGAGATCATGCTAATTTCACAGTTATAGTTAGAAGTGTGAAAAGTTTATTTTTATATCCAATAATAAAAAGCTTAGAAAATAATTACATAAAACAGTTTGTGAAATGTAAATAATTGTACTGATATTCCAAATACATAGTTTCCTGAGATTACAAGGTGATTCTAAAATTATCCAAGCCCTATTTCAAGTGGAAGAAATAGTTACATTTAAAACATCTTTACCCCAAATGTGCATCATGGCCATTTATAACAGAAAGAAAGACAAAAGACATTGCTCCTTAAAATCTGAGTGGCTGCTTACGTGGGTCCTGAGAAACTTAACAGAAACCCATGGGGGAGGGGAAGGAAAAAAAAAAAGAGGTTAGAGTGGGAGAGAGCCAAAGCATAAGAGACTCTTAAAAACTGAGAACAAACTGAGGGTTGATGGGGGGTGGGAAGGAGGGGAGGGTGGGTGATGGGTATTGAGGAGGGCACCTTTTGGGATGAGCACTGGGTGTTGTATGGAAACCAGTTTGACAATAAATTTCATATATTGAAAAAAAAAATCTGAGTGGCTGATGTCTCCATCAGCCCCACCCCACCTCTTCCTCAAAGATTTCATCCTCATGGGTGGTCAGGCACTGACTTTTTGCTCTTGCGGGGTTCCCAGTCTGGCCGACAGCCCACCTCCTGCAGCTGTTCCTTCCTCTCTGCTCTACTTTGACTCCGAATGCCATCCATTTCCCTCAATATCCACAAAAAAAGCACTCACACAAGGCAAACGTGTTGTGTAGCCAACTTGACTGAGAATTGGCCAATCAGATTGGGAGGGAGGGGGCAGTGTCAAAAACAATTTCAAATTGAACATTAAAGTTCTCCATTGTGAAACATCCCCTTGGGGGAATTTTGACATTTCAAGCCCAGGCTTCTTGTTCTTTTCCTTGACCTTCTCTCAGTTGGTCCCCCAATAATTGCAAAACATTCCTCCCACCTAGTTTTGCAGAGGGCCTCTGTACCCTCTTCCTGACTCTGCTCTGAGCCTCTCCTCAAGAGGACTTTGACTCTGGGTCTCTGCATATTCCCGCCCCTCCCCAGCCTTGCCGAGGATAGGGAAGGAACTTAGAGGCTTCTTTTCTACTGGCTTGAGTTGTGTCACTAACAGCCCACTTTGGAGGTCAGCTAGACTTAATTTTTGTTTTAAATAACAATAAGCATACACAAGCACAATATAAATGAAATGAGGTATCACTGTAGTAGTAAGCATCACTGTCCACAAAGGCAGTTAGTACCGAAGCACTTGGCAGTGGCCCTGAAATATATTTCACTTTTCCTAAAGGCATATACTTTATTAAAGCACTGTTCTAAATGCATTGCGTCACAATGCGACCCCTGGAAAGTGTCGGTGAAGGCATATGGGGTGTGCATGCTTCCCTCACCTCTCACTTCTTTTCATTCTGGAAGCTCGTTGTCATTAGAGCCACCTATGCTTCCTTGAGATGTAAAGTTCTAGACACATTTGCAAATACTGTAATGAAAAAGACTAAACCTTTTCATCATTAAGCAAGTAGAGATTATGTAATATCTTCACTACTTGAATTCAATATAACTTATGCACTGCTATAATTTGAATAAATTACGTTCACTTTCTCCAAATGATCGTGAGGCAAAACCCATTGTATATAAATTTGTACGTAGGTCAAAGTGACATCTAGTAGTACCCGTATAACTGAACTGAATTTTAGATATTTTAGTGAGATTGTTAGAAAGAATGAGTTAAGAAATAGTTAACATAGGGTTTTTTTCATGATTATCATTGACTGCTCCTCAATGTTTTTTTCTCAAAGTTTCTACTCTGACATTTCATAGTCCGCACATCGTAATTCTTTTTGGAATATAGTTATCTGCAGTAACAAAAGGCCATTAGAAGAATAACGCATAGTAAATGTATAGGAGCAACACACAGAGGCAGGTACTTAATCTATTTGAAGATAAGAAAACATTTGATAAATTTATATACAACTTTGAGCCGACTTTATTTTAAATAAATTTCCCTTTCCTTTTACTTAAAATACAATTAAGGTGTGACAGATAGTATTTATTTATTTATTTGACATGAGCAGTGTATCATTAGCAACGCTTCAGTAGTTTCAGCCAAATAAGAATTTATTAGCTAACATGTTGTTAGCAATAAGGGAGCCAACCAAATTTGTAGATAAATCTAAGCCTTTCTTTATAAAAATTCATTTTTCCAAAGTCTAATGTGTTTTATTTTTATAATGTACCCAGCGACTTTGGCAGGAATGGTGTTGATGGTATTTATACAAGATGATTTCCTTACTTCTCCATTGTGCACTCGATCCATGTAGACACGCATTCCTTTTAAGATGAAAGTGTCCATTTATTTTATATGTGCAAACATTTTATTAAAAGTAACTAGCCTGAGTTTGGACTCATTAAGGGTAGATATATATACTTACATCCTCTCTGAAGTCTTCCTGGTTTTGACATTGCTTGTGGAAGAACCATCCAAAGATTTTCTTTCAATTGCGGAAGCTCCTTTGGATGCAGATTTAAAAGCACATCTGACGACTGTTTCAGAAACCGTCTTAATTAATTCACCTTGCCTTAAATACGAATTCAACTAAGTTGATTAGTCCTATTTCATGGCAGAAACGTTGCCCTCTGATATCCTCTACAGATAGGCGAAAAGACGCTAAGCCCTAGGAAAGTGCACTGCAGTGTATATAAACCTGTCTCAGAGTTTAGCCTTTAGTTTAATCCTTCCTTAGCCTCTAAGATGCTTTGTGGGCATTCACTTAATGCCGCTCTTCAAGCTGACACAAAAGGAAAATACTAGGAGAATGATAAGCTTTCTTTGATGGGAATATGACCTATTTCATATTTCCAACAGGTTTTGAGTGGGAAGATTCCTTTGAAAGTAGGGGAAAAAAACTAAGTTATTTTTCACAGAGCTGCAAAATTAAACAAAAGATGGCAGTCTGTTTAAGGAAGAAGCTTCTAGAATTGACAGGGGGAAAGCCCTTCATGGTCTGTGTGAGAACTGCGAATTATATAAAAGAGAAAACATGGAATTCTGAAGATGTGATGTTTTATTTACTAGTGAAACATTTGTAGCCTTGAAAAAGAACCTCAATCATTTGTATTCCTAGTAATTTGCTAATGGAAAGTGCAAAATAAGAACTCAATACAAAAAACTAAAGTTGTGTTACAAGTAATTCTTTAGGCTTCTCCTCTGAAGATAACTTTCTTCTTTGTCGACACACATTTTTATTGTTAGCTATTGAGGTCGTTAAAAAAATACCATATGGGAAGTATTGATTTCACTCTGGGGTTATTTTTCATGAAACAGTGGTCAGCAGCAGGGATTTAATGGCTAACAGGCCCCGTCAAGTCCCAGGCCCGCTGTGTGTGACCTCTACAACCTGGCCAAGTTATTGAACTTCTCTGAGCCTCAGTTACCTCTTCTCAGAGTCTCATAGAGCTTTTCTGAGACATGAAGGCAACGTGTAGACAAAGTATTTGGATAGTTTCCACCAATTGCTAATTATTTTGTTAGATAATTACATCATATGGAGTCCTCTGTTGAAAAGCTATGGGCAAAATTTTTCTCAGCCTGCAGCGCTAGGAATAATTGGACTTTTCCCTGAGAAATCCAGTGAAAACAAAATCTCAGGAATCACATAACTAGTGAATTGCTTTGCACTGGCTAGTAGGAAGCTCAGGGCCAAATTTATGGCCTGCCTTTAGGCATGCATTTTATTTTTAAAAAAAAATTTTTTTTTCAACGTTTATTTATTTTTGGGACAGAGAGAGACAGAGCATGAACGGGGGAGGGGCAGAGAGAGAGGGAGACACAGAATCGGAAACAGGTTCCAGGTTCTGAGCCATCGGCCCAGAGCCTGACGCGGGGCTCGAACTCACGGACCGCGAGATCGTGACCTGGCTGAAGTCGGACGCTTAACCGACTGCGCCACCCAGGCGCCCTAGGCATGCATTTTAAAACTACAAATATTCTATGGTTTCATCTCAGTTTTCCTAATGCTATTTTCCTTTTGCCTTGATTTCTTTACTAAACTGTCTGTCTCTTTGTATTGTATGTGTATATTGAAGTCTCTGCCAATAAATAATAAATGCATATAGATTTTCATCACTCTGATAGGCCTCAAATTAGAAAAGCCTGGCTTGCCGAAATATCACTAAACACTGCTTTGCTACAAGCAACATCCTAAAGGAGAATTCAGTTCCTGGCCAGCCCATAAACATCCATCTAACAGGGTAACAGCAGTATGTGTTCCAATATAGAGCTACCGTTTATAGTCCTGTTCTCTGGAAATATGATCAGAGTCCCAGGAGGGTTCACGAATGACCCGGTTTCCCCTGGATGCGTGCCTGTACCGCACTAGCAGCTGTTACTCCATTTACTCCTAACACCAGCTCCTGCTATGTTAAGGAAGGAAGAAAGATGAGGAGGTCTGACAGGTGGAATGTGGTGAGGAGGAGAAACAGTGGCTTCTGGAGAGTCTGGGGCCTGATGGGAAGGGGGAGAGAACAGGTAGCAACTTCTGGTATCATCAGCCACACCAGGAGCAGGTTCTCTGAAAGCAAAGGAGAGGGAAAAGGAGTACTGGCAGGGCCCAGCTATTTGAGGAATGGCTGGAAGAAGTTCCACAGGCAGAGAGGAACAGGTGAGGGTAAGACCAGCAATGTTCTTGGAAGTTATTTGTGAAGCGTTCACAAGTATTGTAAATTTGCATGCCCAGGGTGAAGAAAAGCCTCGTTGTTTCCTTGCAGTTGGTCTAGTCTCTTTCAAAAGTCCTGTTCTCTCAATAAGAGGTGAGACACTATGTTTAGTCCAATCTGGTAAATTCAAAGCTACCCAACAATGTAAAGAGACAGTGTTTCTTGGGGAATTTAGTCCCTTCCAAGACTAAATTGTCTCCTTTGGATCTTTTCTCCATCTCCCTTTCTTCCTTGAGATGGCGCATGAGCTGGGTGTGGGCAGTGTCCTAGTGGGGGAAGGGATCCCAGAGAGTGTCAACGGACCAGGTCCTGCCCTCTGACTCTCCAGCTAGCTTCCCATGCAGACATCCTAGGGCTCGCCAGGAGGCCCTACCTGCTGACTCAGCATCTGACACAGCAGAGCCTCTGAGGTTTGGCAGTTCATCCTCTGGCTTAGGTGGTCCTCCCTGTAAGCCCTTGCTTGACCACAGAGTTATCTTTGCCCTGGGATTGGTGACCCACTCCAGCAAGCTTCCCAGAGTCTCTGCTACTTTTATATCAACTGAGGGGAGGCAGGCACTTCTAGGTCTTCCCTTCCACACCACTCAGGGTGACTCACGAAAGCTAACTCAGGTCCCTGGAATCAAAGTGTAGGCCACCTTCTTCCTTACTTGTTGGGACTTCCCTCAGGTGCAACTGTGCTTGCGGTCCCCAGTGCTCCCTCTTGATATGCTAACCAATGGGGATGATCTGGAATTAGGCCATCCATTCTCTCTCCACAAACTCTAGTTTTAAGGACAAACGTCTCAACAAAGCAGGGGGGAAAAGGCAGTGTGGAACTCAAAACCAGTCGCCCCAGGCTCTGATGATGGGAGGTCTCCCCCTCCACAAACCTCATGGCTCTGCCTCTGAGCCACCTTAAAAAGTGGCTGCTGCCTTTATATCATCACATGTTTGTATTATCGCCATCTATTTTTTAAAAAATGATGTTAGCTTTCAAACTTTGTTGATGACTAAAGTTCTTACTGACTGACCATCAGTGACTTCTCTCTAAATGTGGAAAGGATACACTGAAATATAAAGATTGCTTTAGAACTGTTTTATATAATTTGTTTTGATACTGATGCACTTCTGATCCACCATGCACTTGAAATTGTTTTCTTCTATAGCGATGACAGCTCTTTTTCTGGAAGATAAGGAAGGTATATGTAATAGTATATGTGAGCACAGAAGTGGAATGTAATAGAAGTTTTCTAAAAACATGTTTTCCATGCAAACCAAAGACTTCCAGAGAAAGAATAGGAAATATTCTCTCTTTATCTGTCCTTCCCTTTCCTTGCCCAGAATGTAGCTGGTGATTATTGCATGGTCTAAGGAAATTGTGAAAAATTGAGATCCCTAGCTTTATGAGATTGTGATTCATTAATTGAAACTATGGTCGCACTGGGGTGCCTGGATAGCTCAGTCGGTTAATCATCCAACTCTTGATCTCCACTTAGGTCACGGTCTCACGGTCCACGAGTTCTAGCCCTGTGTTGGGCTCAGTGCTGTCAGCACGGAGCCTGCTTGGGATTTTGTTTCTCCCTCTGTCACTGCCCTTCCCCTGCTCATGTGTTCTGTCTCTCTGTCTCTCTCTCTCTCTCTCTCTCACAAAATAAATAAACTTAAAAAAATATGATAGCATTAAATAAATTCTTCTGAAATTGTTATGTGCTATTTTTTTAATGCTTCATAATTTAGTTGCTTAAAAATTAACCTAAGACTGTATTTGGTATAAGCCTTGTATGAATAAAAGTATTTGCTTATGCAAATAACTGAGCTAGAAATAGAAAACATACTTTACACCAATGTGCAAATATTGAAGACTATGAAATATATTATTATTATAATGGCAATTCCATTCTTGCTTATGTATTTTTATAAGTGGACAACAATTTGGAAACGGTAAGGTAAGATAATCAACAGAGGTTTTCATTTCTTCAGATACTAGTTTTAATTCCATTTTCCTTCATTTTATCAATTTTTACATTTCCTTAATATCCCCTTCAAAAAATAATCACTAAGATTTAGAAGGCCATGAACGCTGAAAATAAAAATATTATTAAAAAACTTTCTGCATGCCAGTGTGCTTTAAAAAAAAGGTCATTTGATCTTCAATAATGCTTTTTTCATGGCCATAAAAAGCCAAGCACCAGGAGAACTGTATGCCAAAGACGTGGTTCTTGCTTCTAGCATATGTATGCCCCTCCCCTCTTTTTGTTAAAGACTCGTTTCTCCTACATGATTCCCTGCTCCTCCCTCTTCACTATAGATATAGCATAAAAACTAAGTACAGAAAATAATTGGCAAGGCATAGAAAAAAAGAGTAGACTAGCAAACAGAAAGAGGTGACATTTTATCTTCAAACAGGAAAATTAATTTGGAAGGGTCATTAAAACAATTGCACTTGTAAACTGGTTTTTGCTAACAATTTGTTTTTCTTTGGCACCACGATTATAGGATTGAAAACTCCTCCAGGGAATTTGGATCTAGACTACTTGGCCATGTCACAAAACTTCTGGAATTGAACGCATTGTTGGTACATGGGTATTAGTTATAATGGAATTTGATCTCAAAAAAATTGTTTGCATTTCTCTAAATAATAATAATATTCTTTTGCTGAGTGTCACTATGATTCATGAGTAACACATTTTTACTGCCATTAGAACACTTGCAAAATTAAGCTAGAATTACCTCAGTTGACTGCTATTAGCCAAAGCTCCAGGATTCAGTGCCAAGAATAAATCCTTGTAATGATAGACTTCAACAGTTGTACAAAGCAGGCTTTTAAAGATTGGTTTCTGGAAACTAAATATTATTTGCTGGGACAAAGAGCCTATCGTTCATAGTTATTTAGCCCTGACTAGTTAAATGGACATATTTCTTTTTAACAATGTAAAAATGTTTACAGAAGTAGCATAATAACACCAGTGATGTATTTTTTTTCTTTACTTAATGTCTTCTTTTTGGTAAAGCATCTCTGTAGTTTTATAAATATTATCCTATTCATACCTAAAACACCTAGTTTTTAAGAAAGCAATAATAGCATTTGATCCAATCCTCAGAAGGTACAATAATGCAAAAACTGCATTTCACATGCACTGGAGAAATCAGAAGTGGCCCCAGGCTCCCTCACTCCTCCAGCTTGGTGCTCTGACTCGTCCTATTGCAAAGAAATCTTGGATGTCCATATTTTGTATCTAAAGAATGAATCACCCTTATATGAGTGCCACATGGCATGACGTATCTTTTTTTTTATTGTGGTAAAATACATATAACGTAAAGTTTATCATCTTAACCATTTTTTTAATTTAAAAATTTTTTAATGTTTTTATTTATTTTGAGAGAGAGTGTGTGTGTATGAGCAGGGGAGGGGCAGAGACAGGGAGAGAATCCCAAGCAGGATCTGCCCATCAGCGCAGAGCCCAATGGGGGGGGGGGGGGGGGCGAACCAACAAAACACAAAAACATAACCTCAGCTGAGGAGCCACCCAGCCGCCCCTCATCTTAACCATTTTAAAACATTTTTTTTAAGGTTTTATTCATTTTTTAGAGACAGAGACAGAGCATGAGTGGGGGAAGGGGAGAGAGAGAGGGAGACACAGAATCCAAAGCAGGCTCCAGGTTCTGAGCTGTCAGCACAGAGCCCGATGGATGTAGGGCTCGAACCCACAAACTGTGAGATCGTGACCTGAGCTAAAGCTGGACACTCAACCAACTGAGCCACCCAGGCGCCCCTCATCTTAACCATTTTTAAGCATACAGTTCAGTAGCAAGTTCATTCACATTGTAGTGCAACCAGTTGCCAGAACTCTTTTCATCTTGCAAAACTGAAGCTCTGTACCCGTTAAATAACTGCCCCTTCTCCCCATTTCCTGGCAACCTCCTTTCTACTTCTGTGTCCACGATTTTGACTATTCTGGGTACCACATATAAGTGGAGTCAGTACGGTATTTGTTCTTTTGTGACAGGCTTATTTCACTTAGCATAATGTCGTCAAGTTTAATTTCCTCCCTTTTTAAGGCTGAATTAAATCCCATTGTATGTATATACCATCTTTTAAATTTTTTTTTCAACGTTTATTTTTTTTATTTTTTGGGGGGGACAGAGAGAGACAGAGCATGAACGGGGGAGGGGCAGAGAGAGAGGGAGACACAGAATCAGAAACAGGCTCCAGGCTCCGAGCCATCAGCCCAGAGCCTGACGCGGGGCTCGAACTCACGGACCGCGAGATCGTGACCTGGCTGAAGTCGGACGCTTAACCGACTGCGCCACCCAGGCGCCCCTTCCATCTTTTAAAAACTCATTTGGGGGCACCTGGGTGGCTCAGGTCATGATCTTACCAATCATGAGTTCGAGCCCCACCTCAGGCCAGGTGCTCTCAGCCTGTTGGCACAGAGCCTGCTTTGAATCCTCTCTGCCCCTCCCTTGCTTATTCTCTCTCTCCAAAAAATAAATAAAATATTAAAAAAAAATTCATTTGTCGGGGCACCTGGATGGCTCAGTCGGTTAAGCGTCTGACTTCGGCTCAGGTCATGATCTCACGGTTGGGGGGTTGGAGCCCCGCATCGGTCTCTGTGCTAATAGCTCAGAGCCTGGAACCTGCTTCTGATTCTGTGTCTCTCTCCCTCTCTCTCTGCCCCTCCCCTGCTCATGCTGTCTCTCTCTGTCTCTCAAAAATAAATAAATGTAAAAAAAAAAAAAAATTAGGGGCACCTGGGTGGCTCAGCCAGTTAAGCGTCCGACTTCGGCTCAGGTCATGATCTTGCGGTTTATGGGTTCGAGACTCACATCAGGCTTGTGCTCAGAGCCTGGAGCCTGCCTGGAGCCTGCTTTGGATTCTGTATGTCTCTCTCTCTCTGCCCCTCACCCGCTCGCACTCTGTCTCTCAAAAATAAATAAACGTTAACAAATTCATTTGTCTATTTGGGTTGCTTCTACCCCTTGGCTATCATGAATAATGCTACCATGAAAATGGGTGTGCAAATATCTCTTCAAGACTATGCAATACTTGTTATTTCTGTTTTGTGTGTGAAGAGGTGTGTGTGTTTTTTACAATAGTGATCCTACTGGGTGTGAAGTGGTATCTGATTGTAGTTTGATTGCATTTCTCTTGCGATTAGTGATGTTGAACGATTTTTTCATGTGTTTGATGGCCATTTGTTTTCTCTGGAGAAATGTCTGTTCGAGTCCCTCGCCCATATTTTAAAAATTCTTTTTTTTAACGTTTATTTATTTTTGAAACAGAGAGAGACACAGCATGAACGGGGGAGGGGCAGAGAGAGAGGGAAACACAGAATCGGAAGCAGGCTCCAGGCTCTGAGCCATCAGCCCAGAGCCGACGCGGGGCTTGAACTCGCGGACCGCGAGATCGTGACCTGAGCTGAAGTCGGACGCTTAACTGACTGAGCCACCCAGGCGCCCCTCTCGCCCATATTTTTAAATGTTTATTTTTGAGAGAGAGGGAGACAGCACGCCCGCAGGGGAGGGGCAGAGAGAGAGGATCGGAAACAGGCTCTGCACTGGGCTCCGTGCTGGACTCTGCTGACAGCAGACAGCCTGATGCGGGACTGGAGCTCACGAACTGTGAAATCATGACCTCAGCCGAAATCAGACACTTATCTGACTGAGGCACCCAGTGCCCCTCCCTTCCCCAGTTTCAATCAAGTTGCTTGTGTTTTTTGTTGTTGTTGCTGTTAAGTTGGAAGAGTTCTTTGTATATTCTGGATATTAGCCGCCTGTAAGATATATGACTCTCTCCTATTACTGCATAGTATCACTTAGATGTAGAATTGAAAAAGAAAAAAAGATCAAACTCACAGAAACAGAAAGTAGAAAAGTTGCCAGGGGCTGGAAGATGAGAGAAATAGGGAGAGTTTGGTCAAAGTTTGGTACAAGCTTTCAGTTAAGATGAATAAGATCTGAGTATCTAATGTAAAACATGGCAACTATAGTTAATAACACTGTATTGTATAGTTGGCATTTGCTGAGTGAGTAGAACTCCAATATTCTCACCACCACCTCCAGAAAAGGTAAATATGCGAAATGATGGATATATTAAGGAACTCGATGGGGAGAATACCTGCACAACAGGTGTGCATGTCAAATCATCACATTGTACACTTAAAGATCTTATAATTTTGTCAATTCTGCCTCTATAAAAAGTGTATAAATATTAGAAGGCTAATTCCTCAATTTTTTGTGCTATTCTCGAAGTAATGGCTTAGAGGCAGGACATCTGGATTATTAACCTTTTCTCTACCACCTTCTTAAGTCCGCAATCAACAAAACAATCTATGTCTCTGATTCATAACATTTTGATTTCTGTGGCATCTGTACTCCCACATGACAGATCTCAAGCCACCACCATCTCTCAAGAGACACACAGCAGGACGTGGTTGTATGTTGTTTCCATCATTCTGGTAAATAGATGTCAACAACCTCAGAAACATAGAAAATAGTAAAACATGTAAAATGATTAAGAAGTGATAGGCTTTGTATTACGTTTATTTTTAAGATAATGGAATCAATCGTGAGTCTACATATTTCAGTTTTTAACAGTGGCTATGTTTAACAACCAGCTTGCAAAATTCCTAAAACTCTTTTAATCAGCTTTTGTGAAGTGTTTTCAGCTGGCCCAGCACAACACTGCTTAGACCACTTCTGCCCTGAAATGTCCACCTTCCTTCCACCCCCCAACATTTTGCTTGGGTTCCCCAAATAGTGTATCACTTTGGCCTTTCCTTGAAACCTTTTATTTTATTTTTTTTTTAATTTTTTTTCAACGTTTATTTATTTTTGGGACAGAGAGAGACAGAGCATGAACGGGGGAGGGGCAGAGAGAGAGGGAGACACAGAATCGGAAACAGGCTCCAGGCTCCAAGCCATCAGCCCAGAGCCCAACGCGGGGCTCGAACTCACGGACCGCGAGATCGTGACCTGGCTGAAGTCGGATGCTTAACCGACTGCGCCACCCAGGTGCCCCTCCTTGAAACGTTTTAAGTAAGAGTCCGCTGATTGCTGCTCAAAGTCCTTCTACGTCTGGCCCCTGCACACCTTATCACAATGTTTCCACACCTCGTGAAGGAGAGAACCTAGTTGTGCTTCCAGGCGACCTCACTGTCCGGCTCTTCACCCACACCTTGCTCATTCTTGACTCTCGGTCCTGCTTCCTCTCCACTTCTCTGGAAAGCCTTCGTCCCTTCTCACCCAAGTTCAACCCTTCAGGGACCAGCTCCGATTCCACAGACTGTACAGAACCTTCCCTGGGTGCCTCAGTAATTTCTCTTATTGCTTTATTGCACTGACGGCTTCTACCATAAGGTACATCCTTCGTGAAGTATTATTTCTCACTGACATTATTTTGTTGGCACATGCCGTTCTTCATTTTCCAACTAGAATGTATTAGCAATGTCTGACATTTCCAGTTAGAATGTCAGGGAAAGACTCGGGTTTCATACCGCTTGAGTACCCTCCCCACATGTATTCATACATTCAAACCTATTTATTGAGCACCCACTGTGTATCAAGGATTGTGCCAGACATTAGGGATAAATTTGTGTAAGTCTTTGTAGAGGAGTAAGACATAAGTCTATCTTTGCCAACCTCAATGAAAAAGCACACATGAGGGGCGCTTGGGTAGCTCAGCTGGTTAGGCGCCTGTCTTCAGTTCAGGTCATGATCTTGCAGTCCATGAGTTCAAGTCCCACATCGGGTTCTGTACTGACAGCTCAGAGCCTGGAGCCTGCTTCAGATTCTGTGTCTTCCTCTCTCCCTGCACCTCCCCTGCTCACTATCTCTCTCTCTCTCAAAAACAAGTAAACATTAAAAATTTTTTAAAAAAGTACACACTAGACATTAAAAATAATTAAATTAAGTTTTGGAATAAAGTATATAAACAGAACCATGAAATTTTAGAGCTAGCAGGGATCTTAGACCAGGCATTCTCACTGGGGACAATGATATCTCCACAGAGACTTTGTGGAGCCACGTTGAAAGTTTTTGGCCGTTCAGTTGTTTTGAGAATATTATGGGATTTATGAGTGCTTCTGGGGATAGCGGACATCCGGCAATGTGTGGACAGTTCCATTCAACAAAGAACTGTATTACCTCACACATAATTTTTAAGTGTTTCACTGGGAATTCATGAAGATAAATTATAATTAGCAAACCTTAGAACTAGAACTCCACTTTACATGAAACATAAAGCTTTCTCTTGTGTGGTTTTTGAAATACACTGAATTTTCCAGGTATTCAACTAAGTTGAGAAAAAAATGTTCTCTTCTGCACCAAATTTTATTGAAAGTTGTTCATCATCACAGAAAGAAAAAAGAAACACACATCATGAGCAGCAATGCCATTTATGCTGTTCAAGTCACCAAATCAATACTTGATATCATTCTGTAGTCCTAGTCATTATATACCAATCTATATAAAATCTCATAATATACCAATATGTACAGTACTGATCAGTCCTAATTTAGTCCTGATTTCATAATGTCGAGTTTTTTTTTTTTAAGATTCAATTTTAAGGAATATCTACGCTCAACGTGAGGCTCGAACTCACAACTGAGAGTCACATGCTCTACCCATGGGCCAGCCAGTTGCCCCCAAAATGTCAGGTATTTTTAAAAGTCAAAAAATATTCCATTGGATACTAATAACAGCATATTATTATATTAAATACAATTTAAATATATTAATGTATAATCCATTAAAATATTAAATAAAGTAATATAAACACACAAAAATCAAACATTTCCAATATAAGCAGATACAAGCAGCTGACTTTTCATGTCTTACAGGGTAGTTCAGTGCTATTTATTTGCATATTAAAATTTTTTTAATTTAAAAATTAAATTATTAATTTTACGACTTAAAAATTTTTTTCAGTGTTTATTTTTGAGAGAGAGACTGTGAGCTGGGGAGGGGGGCAGAGAGAGAGAGGGGAGACATAGAATCTGAGGCAGCCTCCAAGCTTTGAGCTGTCAGCACAAAGCTGGACACACGGCTGGAACCCACAGACCTCAAGATTATGACCTGAGCCGAAGTCGGAAGCTTAACCAAATGAGTCACCCAGGTGCCCCCCTACAGTGTAATTTTAAAGATGCTCATACGGATGGTATCTGGAAAAGCTAATAATGACAAAAGGAAATAATGTTTCTGGGGTTGGGTGTAGTTCTAAGAACTAGAGTTCAAACCCCAGGGGAATCAAGCTAAATCATGGAGGTTTTATTCTTTAAAAAAAATGTTTATTTATTTTGAGTGAGAGAGTACAGGCTGGGGAGGGGCAGAAAGAGAGAGGAAGAGAGAATCCTAAGCAGGCTCCCCGCTGTCAGCACAGAGCCCCACGGAAGTCATCTCATGTGTCCCTGGGATGGTGAGCTGAAACCAAGAGTCACTCGGCTGACTGAGCCACCAGGCACCCCCAGATTGGAGGTCTAAAAACCCATCGCCTAAAGCAAAGGCCTAAAGAACCTTGTGGTTTTGAGTCAAGGTCTGTAGAAAAGAAAGACGAAATGCCTGAAAATGTACTGGAAGCGCCGAGGAAAAACAGCCCCGGACTTGCTCTTCGGCAGAGGCATCGCACGCAGCCTCCTCCCATGCATCCCCGCTCTCCCGCCAACTGACACACTTAAACACGTCAGTCCCCATTTCACCCAAGTACTGTTGCGTTTTCATTTATTTGGTAGGGTCCCTCTCTTAGATCTCCGGTCAAAAGTGCTGCAGAAATTCACACAAAAAACTGATAATCAGATATCTCCAATTTTTAACTAAACAAAATCACCCTTGGCGTAACAGGGACTGAGGCTGACCAGATGCAAGCGCGCGCAGGGGCCAATACTTGATGCTGCAAATTTAGGTTATTCTGATTGGGTGCGATGAAACACGTTATTAAGCCAAAAGCAAGCTGCGGCTGGTTCCCTAAGGGGGCGTGGCTTCCTCCTCTTAGCCCCCAGCTGGAGACAACTGAGGCAATCAGTGGACCTGCTGGAGACAACTGAGGCAATCAGTGGACCTGCCTGAGAAGCCGGGAGAGAAGTCATCTGTAGATATGAGCAACTGCGAGTGCATCAGGTAATTTTGTGATGACTTATGCTTTAGGTACGACAGAAAAAAAAAAAAATAACTTTTCCCTTTTGTTCCTAAAGATTAGTCATCTTTTCCCGGTGCTAGTTTTTATTTTGTTCATCTACTGTTACCCTTCCAATGACGCAATAAGATGAACCAGAGAGAGTTCTTATCTTTTCCATCTATTGGTGCAAAAATGGTGTTGCTGCCTTTACCCCTGTCTGAAACCATGGCAACAGCCTTTCCACCTGGGCACCTGCAGCTGGAGTTTCCCTCTCCTTACTCAGGACAAGGCTGCCTGTGTTGCTGCCTTCCTTCAGAGAGCACTCCTTCAGGTCCATGACCTTCCAGACCTGCCTTTTGGGACAGTTCTCTACAGGTTCATGACCTTCCAGGCATGCCTTTTGGCACAGTTCTCTATTTTGCACACGTTTCATTTTCTTTGGTGAGATTGATGAGCTAGCCACATTCTGAATTGTCAAAGGAATAGAGAGAGGGAGATGATGAAATGTAACTTTGGAAGATGAACCTCCACCTTACAAAATGCCAAAGAAGTTGGGTGGTTCTGCACTGGCCTTTGGGAGAAATGTTCCAGCATGTTTTTCACAGGGTGACGCTGACCTCATGGTGCTGATTAGTTTAGAGAGGAAATTCTTTATCCATAAATGCAGGTGGCTCAGGCTATGATGAGGTTTTTCTTGGGGGTGATAGTGGGGTTTGTGGGGTCCAGAGCCAACAATCAGGAAAGAATTCTTGAAGACCTCTTTGGTGCAAAAAAACATGGTTTTATTGAGGCACAGGGACAGGACCTGTGGGCAGAAAGAGCTGCCCCGGGGCCATGAGGAGAGACTGGTTATATACTCTGGGGTTGGGGCAGGTAAAGTCCGGGGGAAGTTTCCAGTGAGATTTTCATATGCTAAAGAAGACTCACAGGATACTGGAGGCCTAGCTGTTGTCTAGCTGAGGTTGTTTTTCCCTCTACAAAGCATTAGCATTAAGACAGTAGGGACTTCCTGGAGGAACATTTTACTCTGCTAGCCTCAAGTATTTGTCAATGGGCTGCAGGTTATAAGGAAATTTAGTTCGATCTGCCATTTCCTTATGCCTTTGTTTCCCACATCACTATGGAGGGGTGATGGAGACTTAGGTCCTGCGGGACTACAACTCTTATCAGTAACCATTTGTTTTCCCCCTTTCCTTTTTTTTGGGGGGGGGGGGCAGCCAGGAGTGCCTGAGGAATATCACACATATCCCACCTGAGAGTGGGGGTGGCTGGGGGTGTTTGCGACTGTCAGCTTGCCTTATGCTCCCTCATCAGCTGTAAGGAGTCATCTCTGTTCTTTCAGCAGAATAAGCAAACATTTATTGAGTCCTTACTCTGTATCAAGTCCTATGCCCGTACTTCTCACACATTGTCTCCTGTTTTCATCACAACGAACCTGTGAGGAAGGTACTATTGTGACTTTCATTTTGTAAAGGAGAATGCTGAGGCACAGATACAGGTAGGTTCCCGCTGCCAGAGACAACTGGGATTTGAACCCACATTTGTCTGGCTCCACAGGCTTCTCACCCTCACACACGGCCTTAGGTTGGAAGTGAGTGGACTGGAGCCGAAAGCCTTCCCTCCCATTCCCCATCCGCAGGTCTGTGTCAAGGAACTCTCTGGGCCTTTTCTTGGTTCTTCTGCTCCTGGACCTGTCTCTCCAAGCTATTCATTTTTTTTTTTCTTGCAATTGAAACCTCAGCATACAATGATTACTATTGTCTGTGCCCTGGAGTATAACTGTCCACTCTCAGAAAACACAAGGGAAGTATATGTTTCTTAAAGTTCCATGCTAATGATGCTTGGCACTCTTTAAGAGAACATGAGTCCACAGCTGTCATCTTTCTAGCTCTAATTTTGGAAGCACTGTAGTTAAGAATGTAGCCAATCTCGTTGGAAGTCTATATATCTAAAAGGATAAGGCTTTCCTTTGCTTGCTTGCTCTGGGCAGAGACTACAAATAGCAAGAATGTTAGTTATACGAAGATGTAATCATATAGTGAGAGCTGGACGGATACTGGTTTGTACATTGGCCATGGGAAACCTGGTGTATCATGGCAGGTTACTGGAACTCCTGTTGCATGAGAACCCTTCAAGGTCTTGGAAAAATGGGGCAGTGAATTTTGAGAAGATATAAACTCCTGAAACATTAAGATGAGGAATCTCAAAGATGTGAAGAAGGCTGCCCTCAATTTAGGGGGACATGGCTACCCTGAAAAGCAGAGCATGTACCATGTCTTGAATGAGGGAATGAAAATTGGATCCTAGAGGAGAGCTCAAGGTCAACAGGAGAGAAATAGTCTATTTGCCCACATTTCTCTAGACCTGGGAAATATATCCCAAGTTCCTCCAAAAGGAGCAGGCTACCTTTCAAAGAGAGCTCAAAGAATAGAATAGCCAGTATAAGGCCAGGTGACAGGAAGTTAAGCCAAAAAAGTAGTTTGCTGGTAGGGAAGAAACTCTTCTTCAGCTTTAAGGATCATTACAGTCAAAGAAGAGGGAGTGGGGAACCATATTCCAATGATAGGGAAGTAACAACCACAAACCCAAGCCACCAAGAGCCAGAACAGGCAATATTTACCACAGCCATAGTGAGAGAGCTTCAGGAGCAAGACTGAGAAGACCGTGGAGCCAATAGGAAAAGGGGAGCTGAGGTCTGGTAGCCTGGTGACTTCCTTGGAAAACTCAGTCCAAGATAGTGCAGTTGTCCTCAAGGATAGGGAGGCCTAGGAAGATATGGGCCTCCTAGTGTTATGGGTTGAATTGTGTCACTCCAAAGTTTATATGTTGAGTTCTAACCCCCAGGACCTCGTAACATGACCTGACATGGAGATTGGGTCTTTACAGAAGTAATCAAGTTAAAGTGAGGTCATTAGAATGAGCTCTAATCTAATGACTGGTGTCTTTAGAAGATGGGAATTTTGGACACAGACACACAGGGAGAATGGCATGTGAACCTGAAGGCAGAAACCAGAATGATGCTTCTACAAGCCAACATATTATAAGGACTGTGAGCAGGGGTGCCTGGGTGGTTCAGTTGGCTGAGCGTCCAACTCTTGATTTCAGTTCAGGTCATGAAACCAGAGTCATGGGATTGAGCCCTATGTTGGACTCCAGGCTGAGCATGAAGCCTACTTAAGATTCTCTTTCTCTCTCCCACCTCCCCCTCTCCCTCTCTCTCTCTCTCAAAAACAAACAAACAAAAAAAAAAAAATTGGGAGCAAACCATCTCAAGCTAGAGGAAAGGCATGGAACTAACTTTTTCTCACAGTCCTCAGAAGGAAACAGCCCTGCCAACACCTTGATCTTGGACTTCAGCCTCCAGCACTATGAGACTAAAAGTTTTTGTTGTTTAAGCCACCCAGCTGTGAAACTTTGTTAGAGCATCCCTAGACAACTAACATTCCCAGTGAAGCCCTCAGAGCAAGGTATTGGAATATTTAAGTTACGATATCGGGGAACCAAAGGGATGGCAGGTCCCCCTCTCACAATAAAGTTATTCCCTTTAAATTGTGTTCTCCATCCAGGCCATGTTCTGATGAATGACCAGAGTGACCTCTCTTGTGGTGTAAGTGTAAATCCTTTAAAACACCGTATGCACAAATACTCGTTTGAAGAACACTTATAGGCAACCACTGTATGCCCAGCAACCTTGCAGATTTTAAAACATGACAAATGAAATTAGGTTAAACATTCATCTCCTTTTAAAAGCATTTTTTTTAATTTTTTTTTCAACGTTTATTTATTTTTGGGACAGAGAGAGAGACAGAGCATGAACGGGGGAGGGGCAGAGAGAGAGGGAGACACAGAATCGGAAACAGGCTCCAGGCTCCGAGCCATCAGCCCAGAGCCCGACGCGGGGCTCGAACTCACGGACCGCGAGATCGTGACCTGGCTGAAGTCGGACGCTTAACCGACCGCGCCACCCAGGCGCCCCTAAAAGCATTTTTTAATAGATATCTCTTAGGTTTATTTTTGAGAGAAAGAGAAAGAGTGTGCAGGGGAGGGGCAGAGAGAGAGGGAGACAGAATCCAACAATGAATCGTGAGGCGCTTACCTGATTGAGTCATCCAGGTGCCCCTCCTTTAAAAAATATTTAAATGAACAGATTTATTGAAACCCATCTCTAACACTGCTACCCTGGCCACTTCTCCAGAAGTAAGGTGGGAATGGAAAGGAGAACTGACTTAGCACATCTGGGCACGCAACAAGGTGTCATTTATTTCAACAACACTTCATGGTCCCTGTATGGAATAGGTACAGAAACTGGTCTGGATCACCCAGCGGAAGAACCAAGTGGCACTTGGAGATCTTGGAAGGCAGGAGGTTTATTTTACACTGGTGTGCTCAGAGGATATCATTCTCCAGAGGTCTGAGTCCCGAGCATAAGCAGAGGAGACAATTTATAGTCTGTTCGCACAGCAAGCGGGGTGGGAAGAAAAACCAGGAAGGGGAGTCTTCGGGCAAGGACTGGAATTCCCCTATCAGTCCTGTCGGCCACCTTATAACAGATTTTTCCCTATCAGAATGTTTACTTGAACACACTAAATGTTACAGGATTTCCCTTTGTAGAGTAGAAATGCTGTATGGAACAATCATTGAGATAATCATGGCCTCCTTTGCTTGGCTTTTCCTTAGACGGGAGATCAGAACAGAGATTTAGTTTCATTTAAATTAATTTTGTTGGATTCCACTAGAGCATTTGAAATTCTTGTTACTGAGGAACACTTTCTCTGTTGTGTAGTCTAGGAATACAGAGGAGGATGTTGGTTGGATATAACCTTAAAAAAAAAAACAACTCATTATGGATAATTTCAAACATACACTAAAGGAGATAGACAAGAGCAGTAAACCTGAACATGCCAATTATGTAGCTACAATTACAAACTCCTGCCTGCTCTTGTTTCATTTGGCCTTCTGCCTTTCTTTCCCCATACTGGATTGTATTGAAACCAATGCCAGCTATAATTTCATTTTATCCACAAATATTTCAGTATATATCTCTAAGAAAGACAGACCCTTAAAAAATTATCATGAGACCATGACCCTACCTAGAACATCAGCAATTCTAAACATCATATATCGTCCAGTTAAGGTAAAAGTTTCCTTGATTGTCTCATAGTATTTTAAAAAGTTGGTTTGTTTGAGAATCCAAAAAACATTCCTGTGTTGCATTTGGTTCTCTTCTCCCTTCTTTTTCCCTGAAATATATTTAAGAAAACAGGTTGTCTTTTCTGTTTTGATTATTGTATTCTCCTTGTGTTGTTAACGTGTTCCCCAGTCCTTCATGTTTCCTAAATATTAGATTTAGATGCTTGATCTGATTTAGGTTTGCTATTTTGGCAAGACAATTTTGTTTAAAGGTGGTGCTGGATTTTCCATCAGGAGGTACAACCTGTTCAGTTCTCTCCTCTGATGTTAGTGGCTATTGAGAGCCATAACCTAGATTTTATTTCATTTGAGATTTGCCAAATGATGGTATTCTAATTCTATTATTCCTTGAATGTGAGGGTACAGCTCACACAGGAAAGACAAGTTCAATGCTTGATTCATTTTAGAATAATTGGTTTACAAATATCCTTCAGTGGTGACCAATGAGTTTATTATTTTCTCCTCCTCCTCCTCCTCCCTCTCCCTCTTTTTCGTCCTCCTCATTATTATTTTAAATTTAAATCCGAGTTAGTTAACATATAGTGTAATAATGATTTCAGGAATAGAATTTAGAGATTCATGGGGTGCCTGAGTGGCTCAGGCAGATAAGCGTCTGACTTCACCCCAGGTCATGATTTCACAGTTTGTGGGTTTGAGCCCTGCATTGGGCTCTGTGCCGACAGCTCACAGCCTGTAGCCTGCTTCAGATTCTGTGTTTCCCTCTCTTTCTGCCCCTCCCCTGCTACTGCTCTCTCTCTGTCACTTAAAAATAAATATTAAAAAAAAAAAGAATTTAGTGATTCATCACTTCCATATAATGCCCAATGCTCATCCCAACAAGTGTCTTCTTTAATGTCCCTTGCCCCTTTAGCCCATATCCCCACCCACAACCCCTCCAACAACCCTCAGTATTTAAGAGTCTATTATGGTTTGTCTCCCTCTCTGTTTTGTTTTGTTTTTTTTTTTAATGTTTTTATTTTTGAGAGAGAGACAGGCAGAGAATAGAGGAGGGGCAGGGAGAGAGAGGGAAATACAGAATCCGAAGCAGGCTCCGGGCTCTGAGCTCTCAGCACAGAGTTCGATGCGGGGCTTGAACTCATGAGCTGTGAGATCATGACCTGAGCTGAAGTCGGACACTTAACCGACTGAGCCACCCAGGTTCCCCATCCCTCTCTGTTTTTATATTATTTTTGCATCTCTTCCCTTATGTTCATTTGTTTTATTTCTTAAATTCCACATATGAGTGAAATCATACGATATTTGTTTTTTCTGACTTATTTCACTTAGCATAATACACTCTAGCTCCATCCACATTGTAAATGGCAAGATTTCATTCTTTTTGATTGCTGAGTAATATTGCATTATATATATATGTATATATCATATATATATGTATATATCATATATATATGTATATATGTATATATATACACACATATATATGTGTATATATGTGTATATACATATACATATATACACACATATATATGTATATGTATATACACACATATATATATACACACATATATGTATATATGTATATATCACATCTTCTTTATCCGTTCATCAGTCGTGGACATTTGGGCTCTTTCCATACTCTGGCTATTGTCAATAGTGCTGCTATAAACATTGGAGTGCATGTGCTCCCTTTGAATCAGCATTTTGGTATCCTTTGGATAAATACCTAGTATTACAATTGCTGCATTATAGGGAGGTTCTATTGTTAATTCTTTGAGGAATCTGCATACTGTTTTCCAGAGTGGCTGCACCAGTTTGCATTCCCACCAGGAGTGCAAAAGGGTTCCTCTTTCTCCTCATTCTCACCAACATCTGTTGTTTCCTCAGTTGTTAATTTTAGCCATTCTGACCAGTGTGAGGTGGTATCTCATTGTGGTTTTTGATTTGTATTTCCCAGATGATGAGTAATGTAGAGCATTTTTTCATGTGTCTGTTAGGCATCTGGGTGTCTTTGGAAAACTGTCTATTCATGTCTTTTGCCCATTTCTTCACTGGATTATTTGTTTTTTGGGTGTAGAGTTAGATAAGTTATTTATAGATTTTGGATACTAACCCTTTACCTGATAGAGTTTGCTTTAAAAATACCAATATGGGGGCACCTGGGTGGCTCAGTCGGTGAAGCCTCCAACTCTTGATCTCAGCTCAGGGTTGTGAGTTCAAGCCCCACTTTGGGCTGTGCACTGGGTGTGGAACCTACTTAAAAGAAAAAAAATATTATTATGATATCATGGCTTTTTAATTTGTTTAATATGTTTTAATCCATTGTGGCATTAATACTCAAATTGTGCCATCATTGGCTATTTGGAACTGTCTCAAATTGGTTCTTGGATCTTGGACATAACCTTTTTATCTGCTTTTGAGAAAAGAGTAGAGAGACCCTTACAGAACTTTCACTCCTAGATTAGTGGTGTCTGGACTTTTTTGATTGTGAATTCCCATTACAAAATCTTTGAGCATGAGTCCCCTCTATGTGCTTATTTATAAACTATACACATGTACTATGATTTAATATATTATGTACATAACAAAATACCTCCAAATAGAAATTTTGGATGATAAGAAAAAGCTGAAATGGACAACGTTTTAAAAATAACAGTCACCTAGAAGGTCACTAGACCTAGGTCTCCTAGCCAACACAGCAGGGGAGTTGGGGGTGGAAGAAACTTGGCAATGGCAGACAACTCCATCTCTGCCTGCCAAGAAGTCAGGAATCCTAGAAGAGACCAGGCTGCTGGCCTCCAGCACTGGGCCTGGAGAGCCCAGCCCAGTTTCCTGCCAACAGCTTGGCCATGAGCAGGGATGAGATGCCGAAAGTGTCCTGGAACCCCACCAGGCTCTTTCATGGTCCAGCAATCTGGTGAGCAGGCCTGGTTGGGTAAATGCTCAGGAGAGAGGCATAACTGGTTTCACAGTTATGGAAGCAGAATCATGTCTGTATTCTCTCTAGGAAGGAAAAATCTGAAGTTACAAAAGTTTGACTTCCTTTAAAAATGGAAGCAGCTGGGGCACCTGGGTGGCTCAGTTGGTTGAGAGACCGACTTCGGCTGACAGCTCAGAGCCTGGAGCCTGCTTCTGATTCTGTGTCTCCCTCTCTCTCTGCCCTTCCCTCACTCATGCTCTGTCTCTCTCTGTCTCAGAAATAAATAAACATTAAAAAAAAATTAAAAAAAAAAAATGGAAGCAGCTTTGGGGCACCTGGGTGGCTCAGTTAAGTGTCTGACTCTTGGATTTGGCTCAGGTCATGATCTCATGGTTCATGAGTTCGAGCTCCGTGTCGGGCTCTGTGCTGACAGCTCAGAGACTGGGATTCTCTCTCTGCCCCTCCCTGCCTCTCTCTCTCTCTTTTTCTCAAAATAAATAAATAGACTTTAAAAAAAATTAAAAATGGAACCAGCTTTGGGGCGCCTGGGTGGCTCAGTCGGTTAGGCATCGCATTTCAGCTCAGGTCATGATCTCATGGTTCATGGGCTCAAGCCCTGTGTAGGGCTCTGTGCTGACAGCGCAGAGCTTGGAGCCTGCTTCAGATTCTGCATCTCCCTCTCTCTGCCCCTCCCCGGCTCTGTCTCCCAAAACTAAATAAACATTAAAAAAAAAATAATTAAAAAAAATGGAACCACCTTTAATTAAAAAAAATTGGTAAAGCAAATTACTTTAAAGTACCTTTCCCTTGGCTTTCTATGCTGATGAAACCAAAGGATAAATATTTAGGACTTAGGCTCCACAGAAGTGACTTGTTTAAGTAACCTGGTTGAGATAAACTTTCAAGGAAAGATTTTGCTCCATCATAAGTAGCAGATTCCCTCAGCTGTGTTTTCATGATACTCAGTTTGAATTGTGAGGCCCCGTTACTGCCAAATGGCTTTGATATCCACCTAAATGGCAAACCTTTGTGTTTGTCAATAACTCTGAAATGTGGTTAGAACATTATGGCACATCAGAAAGTAAGGCAGGTGTTGGAAGTAATGGTGGTTTATGCAAGGAAACTGTCCTTATCTCCTTGAAGTATATGAACATAAAATCAATTCCAAAGTTTCCAACAACAAGAAAAAGGCCATGTTTTGTTCTCCAAAACCATAAAGCAAAACCAAACAAAAAAACGGCATTTGGCTTTTGAAGTGATGACCACTGTTCACTGACTTTCTTTTGTAAGAAGTTTCGAAGCAACTTTAAATAAAATAAAATTTTCTCTTCTGCCAATTTCTAAACTTAAACATAGACTTTTACTCATAATTTGCAATTGCAGCGAAGAAGGTTAAGAGGAGGAGGACCTCAGAGAATGAGATGATCTTTAGGAGGAAGTAGAAACTTCTAAATGTTTCTTAAGTCATTCCTGTGAGTTAAGGATTGCTGATCCTAGAAGAATATAAATATGCCTGGAAGCGGTACATCTTGTTGCTAACATTTTGTGTGTATGAGTCATGTGTTTTCTACCGATCGGTGGGACCCAGCCAGAGACACTGCAACTTGTGAATGACAGCCTTTTCTAATAATGGGAAATTCTTTGACCTACTGCCTTATTTTCTGTATGAGCACTTAAGCCCTGTTTTTGTAATCCCAATTACTCATCTTGAAAAATAAAATATGTCCAATTTTAAGATCTATACAAGAGATTTATCCTACAAGTTCAGTTCACAAAATTAGAAAAGAAAAAAAAAAAAAAAGGCCCAACCTGAAACCTTTACTTTATGACAGCCACCTTCACCTAGGGCAGGGCTGGTTAACTCTTCAATCATGTGGTGTTGGTATCTCACTGCTTCCTTTATAAAGTGCCTTGGGATTCTTTTATTTATTTATTTATTTATTTTTTATTAAATTTTTTTTTTCAACGTTTATTTATTTTTGGCACAGAGAGAGACAGAGCATGAACAGGGGAGGGCCAGAGAGAGAGGGAGACACAGAATCGGAAACAGGCTCCAGGTTCCGAGCCATCAGCCCAGAGCCTGACGCGGGGCTCAAACTCACGGACTGCGAGATCGTGACCTGAGCTGAAGTCGGACGCTTAACCGACTGAGCCACCCAGGCGCCCCGTGCCTTGGGATTCTTAATGACTTTGCTACAAATGCTCAGCATCACCAATTTCTCCAAAAAAGGAGACAAATAGATTACATCATCATGGAGAAATCTTCCATTCCTTTTGATTGCCCAACTAGATTAAGTTCTTGGGAGGGAGGGAGGGCAGGTGTTGAAAAGACAACAGTGCTCCTTCTATTATGTAAACAAGTAAAAAACTTTTCCAAACTATAAAATACTTGTAGGGAGTCGAGCAAACGAGTTCTATGTCTCATGGTGACCACTTCTTTTTTTTTTTTTTTTTCCAAATATATATGAAACTTCAGAAAAGAGGTTTTTGGGAGATTCTCTTTTGCTGATCAGCAAATGCCAGCCCTTCCCCTTTGCTGACCCAGCCCTGCATATTTTCATCACAAAAGACAATTTGCTACAAGAAGTTGGCTGAGTGCCAGGATTTCAGTTCCTCGGGAACAGGCTTACCAGTTAATAAGCAAGTTTTTGTTGAGGATTTGCTAACGTCCAGTACTGTGGTAAGTCCTACTGGGAACTCCAAGATTTACAAGTAGGAAGATAGTACTACATTCAAAGAGTTTATAATCTATTGGAAAGAGGACACGTACAAAATGAGGCAGCTACCGGGGTGCCTGGATGGCTCAGTCGGTTGAGCATCCGACTTGGGCTCAGGTCATGATCTCGCAGTCTGTGAGTTTGAGCCCCACGTCAGGCTCTGGGCTGACAGCTCAGAGCCTGGAGTCTGCTTCTGATTCTGTGTCTCCCTCTCTCTCTGCCCCTCTCCCGCTCATGCTCTGTCTCTCTCACTCTCAAAAATAAATAAATCTTAAAAAAAACACAAAAAACAAAACAAAACAAAACAAAAAACAAAATGAGGCAGCTACCAAAGTTCAGTTGTTGGGGAATGTGGATCTGGAATTGAGGGTCTGAGAGGCATTTTGGAAAGAAGTTGGATTTGTGGGGGGTTTTTATTATATTTTATTTTATATTTTGAGTAAATAATATATTCCCAAGATTCAAAATTCCAAAAATCTTCTTTCTCCCCTGCCCTTCAACTGCAACCTCCCTCCTCAAGGCAACCAATGTTGGTGACTTTTGCATTTTTTTTTCAGATATTTTATTCATATGTAAATATGATAAATAAATATGACTTCCTCTCCCTTTAGAGTTACAAATAGTAGCTACTCTGTGCCTTTGGAACATAGAGTGGTAGTATGGTAGAGTTATTATTATTTTTTAATGTTTATTTTGAGGAAGACAGAGACCAAGCGTGAGTGGGGGAGGGGCAGAGAGAGAGGGAGACACAGAATCCGAAGCAGGCTCCAGGCTCTGAGCTGTCAGCACAGAGCCCGATGCAGGCCCGTACTCAGAAACTGCAAGATCATGACCTGAGCCGGTCAGCTGCTTAACCGAATGAGCCACCCAGGCGCCCCTTTAATATGGTAGAGTTATTAAAAGCTGAGACTCTGAAGCCTGTGTTCCAATCTTGGCCCTGTCAGTTTTTACCAGGGTGACCATGGGCAGAAGTCACTGAGGCTGTTTCCTGATCTCTAAAAGGGAGGAAAATATGAGTACCTGCCTCTCACGTTTGTTATGAGAATTAAATGAGCCAATGGATATTAAATGCTTAGAACACCTAGAATGTAGAAAGCACTGTAATATATGTTAGATATTACTACTTTCACTTAATGTATCTTTTTTTTTTTTTAAACAAAGTTTATTGGCTTATTTTGAGAGAGAGACTGAGAGAGCGAGAGAAGGACAGAGAGAGAGTGAGAGGGAGAATCCCAAGCAGGCTCTGTGCTGTCAGCATAGAGCCCAATGCAGGGCTCAAACCCACAAACTGTGAGATCGTGACCTGAGCCGAAACCAAGAGTCAGCCGCTTAACTGAGCCACCCACTTAGTATATCTTAGAATTTGTTCCATATCAGCACAAATAGAGGAATATGTCTTTATTTATTTATAAATGCTTAATATTTCATTGAAGGACATGCTATATTGTGCTTGGCCTCGTGTGATGAATGATATTTAGGAAATTAGGAAACCAGTGTTATAGGTTTTTAGGAGGTAAAGCAAAAGCAGCAGGCTATCACTACACATCTTTATTTGGCTAAAGTTTAAAAGACTAACCATACTGAGTGCTGGTAAGGATGTGGACAATCAGAACTGTCACATACTGCTGATGGGAAAATAAAATAGTGTGAGCATGTTGGAAAACAGTTTGGCAGATTGACAACTTCTTATAAAGCTAAACACCCATCTGCCATATGATTCAGCCATTGCACTGCTAAGTATTCTCCCAAGAGGAATAAAACATATTCACACAACAACTCATACCCAAATGTACCTAGCAGCTTTACTTGTAATAGACAAAACCTGTAAACAGCCCAGTGTCCATCAACAAGTGAATGAATGAACAAGTTTAGGTAAATCGACACAATGGAATAGTACTCAGCAATAAAAATGAGCAAACTAATGATAAATGCAACATGGATAAATCTCAGAGTAATGTTGTGAGAGTAAATACTATATGATTTCATTTATACTCCAGAAAATGCAAACTAATGCAAACTAAAGTAAACAGAAAGCAGATTAGTGTTTGAGGACAGAACTAGGAGAATGGGGAGTGAATTAGAAAAGTGCACAAAGAAAATTTGGGGGGAATGATGCATATGCTTGTTAACTTGTGATAATTTCACAGGTATATACATGTGTCAAAACTCATCAAATTATGCACTTTAAATATGTGCAGTTTATTATGATAAAATATACCTCAACAGAATTGGGGAAGGAAAAAATATATATTCAAAACGAAAGGATTAAAGCACCCCTAAGAAGCTAATAGAAAAACTAAAATTTTTTGATGGAATTATAGTTGAGTATGCATGCAAATATAGCATAATACCAAAATAATACAAAAATCATTTGGAGGTGCCTGGGTAGCTCAGTCAGTTAAGCATCCAACTCTGACTCAGGTCATGATCTCACGGTTCGTGAGTTTCAGCCCCTCATGGGGCTCTGTGCTGACAGCTCAGCCTGGAGCCTGCTTTGGATTCCATGCCTCCCTCTCTGCCCTTACCCTGTTCATGCTGTCTCTCTCTCTCTCAAAAATAAACAAACATTAAAAACTATTAAAAATCATTTGCATTTGCTGAGCATGGAGCCTTCTTGGGATTCTTTCTCTCTCTCCTCTTTCTCTTAGGACAGAGGGTCCCTGTCGTGGCTCGTGCAGTCTCCTCTAAATTAAAATTGATTAATTAAAAAAATCATTTGCATTTCTTATTTTGTGCTTTTCCTTCCTCACTCCCATAGCCTAACTAGGTATGTTTGTAGGGGAGGAAAAATCATTCCTTCTACCTTCTATGTTCTTAGCTGGGGCCCCTGTAACAAAGACAGATTAATAATAATAAAAAAAAAAAAAACCCAAGTCTGCTAGCATGTGTATCTCGTATATGCATGGAAGAAAGAAAAAGAGAAACTAAAAAAGGTGGCTTAGAACTCCTGCTTGTGCAGCATCTTCAACGGAGAACAATAAATGTGTGAAGAAATGACAGGACAAAGGAAAGCTGTGTTAGCCTTCCAAGGGCGACAAACTGAGGGAAGGAAGCTGGTGGAACTGGGTTTGTTGGCAGATTCCTCTGGTGCTGGCTCTGGGCTGATGAGAGTCGAGTCATCGCCAGTAAAGGAGACTTGATATCCTGCCCTGAGGCAGAAAAGGAGGAAGGTAGAGTGTTTTCCTGTGTTTGCTGCTGCTTAATTGCCCCAGCTCAACGTAACAGCTCACAGAGGCATATTCTAGGCTGACATATTCTGGTTTCCTCCATCTTCATTACTAAGCTGAGGGATGTTTTTCTTCAATTGCTTTGATGAGCTGTTTAATATTTACTTATTGAGGGGCACCTGGGTGGCTCAGTCAGTTAAGCGTCCAACTTAAGCTCAGGCCATGATCTCTCTGTTAGTGAGTTTCAGCCCCACATTAGGCTCTGCGCTAACAGCTTAGAGCCTGGAGCCTGCTTCGGATTCTGTGTCTCATTCTCTCTCTGCCCCTCCCCTGCTTGTGCTCTGTCTCTCTCTGTCTTTCAAAAATAAATAAGTGTTAAAGAACTTTTTTTTTTAAATGTATTGAGTGCCTCAAAAAACTTTTGCTTAAATGGGTATGTATATCAATATTTACTGTATTAGAAATTCAGTAAAGAGTTTTAAAAAAATATTTATCAATTCATTTAAAACATAATGAACCCTTTACATGTCAGTGTAAGTAAGATATTTTTATGAACCATATTTAAAAAAAAAATCAGTGTGAAGAATGACACTGTTTTTAATTTTTGCCAACCTCTGTAGTGTCTGGCTTAAAAGAAGCCAGCTGGATTCTCCTATTGGCTTCTTGTTCCATCTGTCGTGACACCACATGTCATGTAGTCTCTGGCAAACTCCACTGCACAGTCATGTGAGTCTGAGAGGGAAGCAGGCAAATAATCTCTCAGCCTTGTTATGAAAATTGCTTTCACTTCAAGGACCTCGGTGGAAGAGGTTTTCTTGGCCCCAAATCTCTTCCCTGCGAGAAACTTTGAGCCCGTGTCTTACAGGACCACATGTAAGTCATAGCATACATACAGATTAAAATCTATCCTGCCTTAGGAGAGTACCTTTGAAAAAGAGTCAACAACTGTCCCAGGTTTACAAAATATTTACCAGAGAAAGCAGCTGGAGCCTCAGAAATGTTAGGCTGGAAAAAAATGGATATGGGGCCAGAGATCATAAGGAACATGTGTGTGTGTATGTATGTATGTGTATATACACACATACATACATACACAGTTAATATTTGCCCCCCCAGCCTTAAAAAATATATCTAATACTGTATTTAAAAAATCTTTATTATGGTGAGACTACTCTGAAAATTGACCCACTAAATAAAACACCCGGGAGTTTAGTAAGCAAGGGAACAGTCCCCTGACCACATAGTTCTTGAATGGCAACAGAGTTTCCACTGTTTTCCTAGACAACAACAGTTTGTCATTAAGGGTTCTTTTAGGGCACAACATGGTCTCCTGGTCATGCCCAAACCAGTGGATTAATTTAAAGTAATTATATAGCAGAAACCCAGTATTGTGTTTAAATGATACGCTCCTGGCCAAAGAATGTAGGAATTGGTTGTGAGGGCACCTCCAGGAAAGGTCTGACTTCATCTAATGTATATACTATATAAAGCCTGTTTGAGGAAAAAAAAAAATCAGTAGGTTTTGGTTGTGCATTGGTTCTTGAGGTTAATTGCATACTGTCTTAGTAAGGGGAAAAGGATAAAATATATTAAAAAAAAAACAGAGCAAAATCCTCCTGGCAAAATCCCTCCTTTCCCACTCTCCAGGAGTTCTCTCAGATTGTTTGTGTCTCCATTCAATCGTGTGTAATTTTTACCCTGTCGATTGTAGTGCAGAAGATATGTGATTGACAGTAGAGAATGCTCGTCCTGGGGGGCCTTACTGGAACTGGTGGTACAGTACTTTGCAGCCAGAGAATTGGGTGGGGGCGGGGGGGCGGGGGGGAGGGCACAGAGGGTAAAGGAGCTTGCTTTTCAAATCTAGGACAAAGTAACAATATGCATTGCGCAGCATCAAATCAATAAACATGTGCAAAAGAAGCTACAAAAAATATAAATTGTTTCATCAACAAATGTTTATTGAAGCCCCACTATGTGCTCTCCTAAGCTGTTATGGAAGTGTGCTGAGCTGGACAATGTGCAGCATGGATTTCAAGGTATGAGGTGCCCTCCAACTCTGGAGTTTCACACTCTAGTTGAAGAGATAAGCATACAGGTAATATTAGATCAGATCAGACGTGTGGCAGAGCATTCGAAAGGCTGAGAGATCCCTTCTGATATAGACTGAATGTTTGCATTTACCCAAAACTCATATGTTGAAACCTAATCTCCAATGTGATGGTATTTGGAGGTGGGGCCTTTGGCAGGTGATTAGGTCATGAGGGTGGAGCCCTCATGAATGGGCTTAGTGTCCTTTGAAAAATGACTCCATAAAGCTCCCTAGCCCTATCTGCTATGTGGGGCACAGTGAAAAAATGGCTTTCTGGGAACCAGGAAGCACGTTCTCATCAGACACAGAATCTCCCTGCCAGCACCTTGATCTTGGACTTCCCAGCCTCCAGAGCCATGAGAAATAAATGTCTGTTTATAAGCCACCCAGTCTATGGTATTATGTTAGAGTGGCCCAAACATACTGAGACAACTTTTGTCTGGAATTACCCCAGAAAGCTTTGTGGATATGGTGTGATGTGAGTACTTAAGGTCTGGAAGAATATGGTCCATATGATATCATTAACACCAGTGTTGTTATTCACGACTTCCTGGCCTGACACTAGGTTTATGGTTATATCAAATGCTTGAAGTACCTGGTATAATCTTCTTTACGCTTTTCCCACCAAGATTTAAAGAAAGAGAAAACCAGAAAATTTCCATTGTGAGAATTTTCTTTTAAAAACATTTTATTAATGTTTATTTTTGATGCAGAAAAAGACAGAGCATGAGCAGGGAAAGAGCAGAGAGAGTGAGGAAGACGGAGAATCAAAGCTGGCTCCAGGCTCTGAGCTGTCAGCACAGAGCCCAACGCGGGGCTCAAATTCATGAACCAAGAGATCATGACCTGAGCTGCTTAACCGACTGAGCCAACCAGACACCCTTCCATTGTGAAGTGTTTCAATGAATTAAGTGTAAATGCCCCAAAACATAAGGATTTTATTTTCCTTAAAATAAACAAAGATCCCAGACCAAGGGGAAGATATGTGGCCCCAATGTAGCTTGCTGTTTGCCATTGGAAGCATGTTTGGGCAGAGAGTGAATTTAGGGGGATCATTTGACCAGGGTCTTGGCATGATTTTCTCTTTGCCATATGTTGAGCCAAGGACATTTTTTGTTATTGGGTCAATTGATGGTTGTTCCTATTTGTTTGATTAAAAAATGTTCTCAGGAAAGAAACTGGACATTATTAGATGTTTCCCAGAAAAGTGTAATGGAATCAATTCTGTTTTTGGTATTGCGTAGTGAAGAATCTAGCCTTTACTCCAAAAAGAGGTCCAGCCTTTGTCCTCAGCCTCCTGATAGGAGTGTCTTTGTTTGCTTGGGGGCCTGAGCAAGAGAGTCACAGTGTGATACAGGTTGGGGAATTTGAGCCGTGTGATATAAGTTGAACTCCCGAGGGGCTCAAACTTGCGATCACCCACTGGATGGGGCCCTAATAAAGACTCTGGACACCAATGCTTGGGTAAACTTCCTTGGTTGGCAATACTCACTGTGTATTGTTTCACATCAATGCCAAGGAAGTGACAGTGTCATGAGTCCAGGGGGAGAGGACAAAAGTTCAGCATTTTCTACTTTCTTGATTTCTACCCTAGGTACTTCTTCCCTTGCCTGATTTCAGTCTGTATCCTTTCACTGTGTTACAGCATAACCATAGCATAAGAGCTTTCAATGAATTCTGTGAGTTCTAGCAAATTATCAAACCTAGGGGTAGTTTTAGGTAACCCTGAACTTGTAACTAGTGTCGGAAGTGAGGGTAGTCTCTTGTGCAGATGGTTCTAGCATCTCATTTGGCTAAACTCTTACAAGTACAAAAGCGCATTAGTATGTCCTGCAAAACTCCCTACTACTTCAGCTTTAGATAGACTGCCTGAAGCCTATCCATCCTGGCCTATCCTCATAAAGTACAGGCTAGGATATTTCTCCCAATATTTTGGTCAGGAGAAACCACATTAAAATGAAGATTAAGGGCGGTTTGGGAAAAGAGGACACATACACACATAGAGATGTCCATTGGGCTTTTGGCTTTCAGCTCGGAGGAGGAGGTGAAGGTTCAGCTGTCTCCAGCTGTCCTGATTCTGGGTTCCTCCAACAGCAGCCACCCCCACTGTGCCACCTAAGGTCAACCTCAGTGAGATCAAAGTCATGTATCTGAGGTGCATCTGTGGGGAAGCTGGTGCCTTGTCTGCCCTGGCCCCCAAGACCGGCCCCCTGGGTTTGTCTCCTAAAAAGTTTGGTGATGACATCATCAAGGCAACCAGTGATTGGAAGGGCCTGAGGATTACAGACCCTTCTGGCCATTCAGGACCCACAGGCCCAGATTGAAGTGGTATCTTCTGCCTCTGCCCTGATTATCAAAGCCCTCAAGGAACCACTAAGAGACAGAAAGAAGTAGAAAAACATTAAGCACAGTGGAAATAACACTTTTGATGAGACTGTCAACATTGCCCAACATATGCGGCACTGATCTTTATCCAGAGATCTCTCTGGAACCATGGAAGAGATCCTGGGGACGTCCCAATCCATTGCCTGCAATTTTGATGGCCACCACCCTCAACATCACAGATAATATCAACAGTGGTGGAGGGGAATGCCCCACTAGTTAAGAACTACAAAGGAAAATATTTCAGTAAAGGATCATATGACAACAACAGCAACAAGAAAGATATTCGTTGAAGTATATCGTAAGACTGAATAGAGAACTGATTGTATAAATTATGATATTCCTTAAATGGATACTATTTTAAAAATTAGATATATATGTACTAATGTGAAAAGATTTCCAAAATAGCTTATTAAATTATAAGAGCAAGGTGCAATCAATTTTTCTTTCTTTTTTTTTTTTTTTTTAATCTCAATAATTAACCCTGAAGCAAAGGGGCAAATACTTTAATGAAGAAGTATGTAAACAAGTTTAAAGAGTTTGCTTTGGGGGTGATGTGTCCTTACTTGGGCATGAGGATTTACTTATTTTGGGACCTGGAAGATGAAAGAGAGGGAGGAAGAGCCAGTCCAGATAAAGAGGGCAATGGTGGTTGACTTCCTCTGGGGACCCCCTGAGGAAATGTGTAAAACACCTTCAGAATTCAGTCCCAGAGACAGAAGAGGAAAGCATATATGGGCTGCATGCCCACTCCAAGTTCCCTCTTGGCTGAAGTTGGAAACTCCAGGGGTGCTAACTCTCTGGCATTTCCAGGCTTGCACCCATAGAAGAATGTCTGGGCAGCTTCCTCCAGCATCTTTTTCTTTTTTTAGTTTTTTTTTTAATGTTTATTTATTCTTGAGAGAGAGAGAGAGACAGAGTGTGAGTGAGAAAGAGGCAGAGAGAGAAGGAGACACAGAATCCGAAGCAGGCTCCGGCTCTGAGCTGTCAGCACAGAGCCTGACACAAGGCTCGAACCCACAAACCGTGAGATCATGACCTGAGCCGAAGCTGGACGCTTAACCGACTGAGCCACCCAGGCGCCCCCTCTAGCATCTTTAAAGATGGCAGCAGAGGGGCTCCAGAGCAGAGAACAGCCCTTGGGTCCAGCCAAGGCAGTGATGTCAGGTTAGGCCTGCACATGCCCGTTTGTCGCAGCAATGACCAGGGCAGCTGTGGGCTATGAGGAGGTCAGACACAACACAAAGATGTTTGATGTGGCTTGGCATTCGGATATTCATTCCAGTGCTGGACTTCCTAGAAGACATAGCATTTCTGGATTCTGGAGTGCAGTTATGACCTGAGGAGGACCTGATGTCAAGACTGAGATGACTGGACTGGTTGGAGGCCACCACTGGGCTAAGTCTTTGCTTTCAGCCTTTCTCCTCGCTGCTTTGGCAGTGTTCTCTCTGCATCCAGTGATGATAAATGCTCTCCCCCCATTGCTGTTGCTGATGGTGCTCCTTTCTCTCCTCTCTCAGGCTCTCCCTAGGGAAGCCCAGGCCTAGCAAGGAGACCCATACTCCACTTGCTGAGACCTACACCCACCCCCACTGCAGCCCAGCTCACCTTCCACATCCCCCAGAGCCACTGACTACACAACCATTTATGTGGAACATTCTTGCCTCTGAAATTCTTTGTATTGCCCCAGCAGTGAGTCTGTGTTTAAACATACATGCTGTAAGTTTAGGTAATATTGTAATATGTTACATCTTGTTTCCTCAGCTGGAGTTAGTTCCTTGAAGACAAGAGCCATAAATTATATTTTTTTGTACCTCTCAATACCCGGTAAAGGAATTATGGGTAACAGATGTTCAATAAATGTGTGGTTGATTGTTGCTGCAGCCCCCTTCTGCAAAGCCCCAAGAACAGCTAATTTTGAAGCAAATGAATGAAAGCACCAATACAGCCATGGTTCATGTGTAACAAAGGGACTATATCTGCTTGTCCTCATTAAGGCAATGAATAGATGATGAACCAGCTTGGGTAAGCAAATTCTGCTAGTGACCTAAAGTTCATTTTCACAGGGGCATTTCTGGTAAAGCCCTGAGCTTAGGACTGCCAAGATATGAATGCACATCAGCCAGTAGAGAACATAACAATAAAAGTGAAATGGGAAAGATGTGCCTCAGAACAAAGAATGCAGTGTGCTTGCCTTAGGAAGTAAAACTCAAGCCACTACTTATAGACTGATCAGTTTTTCTCTCTATCCCAACCTTAACGTTCAGGTTAGCCTTTTGGACAGGGAGATGCAACAGGCTAATGTTTGCAGTTCTCCACCCATTCCTGATCACCCTTTTGAATACACATGGCCTTGTGACTTGCTTTGGCCAATGAAATGTTCATGGAAGGGATGCATGTCACACCCAGGCAGAAGCATTAGGAACCCGTGGCCAATTCTGCAAGCTATCTTCCCTTGCTGCAAACACTCTGGGAGCAGGGGTTTGGGTAGAGATTCAACGAAATTGAACCAGGAAGATGGAGTCCATTCACTCAAGCTAAATGTATTGAGTACCAACCATGTGCAAAGAAGGCACCGTTAGACACTGGGAATATACTAGCACACAAGGCAAAGCCCCTGCTCTCACAGACGTTCCTGTCTGCAGGGCAGACATCTATTTTTAACTTCCATAAATGAGTATTTAATTCTGGCTGTGACTCATTACGAAGGGAGGTGGAGCATGTCAAGAGAGCACATAACATGAACATCCTAGGTCTGAGATTTGATGGAGGGACTGATTTAAGAACAAGTAGGAGTTACCAGTTAAAGAATGATCCAGGCTGGGGTCCTGAGCAGAGAAGGGCATAGTGAACCTGAAAAAGAAAAGGCCAGCATGGCTGGACAAGAGAAAGTGGGGGAATGGTCCACCATGCTTGTAAACACAGAGAAACCACACTAGATGGGTCCTTGTGACCTTTGTTAATGATTTCAATAACTTATTCTAAATTTACTTGGGTATCCTTAAAACAAACACTCGTCACACATCACTCTTATAAAATCCTTTTCTCTACCCCAGCAGCCCTTTAGAGTGGCACGGAGTTCTTCCTTGCTGGGAGAGCCTGAAGCAAGTTGAGAGATTGAACATGTACCCCTGTCATGAGGTCACGAGTGGTGTCTCCCACTCCTTCAGAAGTTACCATCACCTTCTGCCATCCCAGGTACCCGGCAGGGCTGCTCTGCAGAGACCAGGATCAGCTCTGGCTATATTGGTAGAAAGGCATTTGTTACAGGTATTAAGTTGCTTATGGAATCATGGAGAAAGGGATTCTCTACTGTGTTTCTAGGAAGAACCTAAAGCCACCCCCCATAACTGGGCCACCAAGAATGCTGCTGCCCTGTCACAGTGTGGATGCACTGCACCTGTTGAAACTGGAACCCGCTGCCACAGCTGCTGGCTTGAAACCATACGCATCAGGAAATTGGGTGTCGCATGACCTGCCCTTCTCCCCAAGCACCTCACTTGCAAATTCAAGACTTGCACAAATGCGAGGGATCAGCAGGACCTAGATTACAACCAGAACCTAGCTTCAGAGGAGGCTGGGAAGTGACACTGTAAGTTGTAGTCTCTGCAGTGTGGAAAAGCTGCTGGAAGAGGTCGAAGGAGATTTTGAGCGTGTAACTCATGGCGCTCGTCACACCACAGCTCAGAGGAACTGAAGCCAAGTGAGAGCCCTGCTCTTGAAAACCTTTCAGCTCTCACTTTAGCAATTGAAAACCCTATACTTATCTAGTGCCACATTCCTGGTCTTGCTCTTGTTTTTTCTCCACCAAGAATAAAACCACTGTATTTCTCCACTTCTTCTGCATTTTGTTAAAGCATGTGCCCTTCTGTTTATCTGTTCCTTATGTTAAGAACATTAGAAGCTGTAGGAGGATAAGTTCATCATAAGTGAGCTTGTCAGAACTCAGCTCTGTGTAATGTGCATACAGGTGCTCATGATTCGAATGTCTGTCCCATTAAGTTCTTCTATAAGGCAATTGCTGCAGACTGTTTTGAGAAAGTTGTAAAGGGAGCATAAGGAATGCAGTTGGGATGAGCTACAGTGAGCATCTAGCTTAAGGGCCAGAGCAGGATAGATGTTTCAAACCTCTGTTGGCCTCCATTATTTTCTGTGACTATTTGGACAGTACTTTTAGAGCTTTCTAATTCTCTTTGCACTTTCTTTACCTTAGGCTGCTTTCTTGATCAGATGTTTAGAGAGACCTTGGATTCTCAGGCTTTTGTGTGAGCTTTGATGTTTTCCTGGTGCTGGGCACACGGGAACTGCCAGACTGTTGTCCAAAGTGATTGTGCCATTTTATATTCCCACCAGCAGCATATGAGGGTTCTGAATTCTCCACATCATTGCTCTTATCTGGCTTTTTGATTCTAACCATCTTACTGGACATGAAGTGGTATCTGATCGTAGTTTAAATTTGTGTTTCCCTGGTGACTGATGATGTTGAGTGTCTTTTCATGTACTTGTCATTTGGCTGTTTGCCTTGGAAAAGTGTATATTCAGATTATTTTCCCTTTTTAAATGACTCATTAGCTTACTGTTTTTATTGAGTTGTAACAGTTCTTTATATGTTCTAGATACAAGTTTCTTATCAGATAAATGATTTACAAATATTTCTGCCATTGTGGGTTTTTTTTTCACTTTCCAGATAATGTCCCTCAAGGCTCAAAACTTTTAAATTTTGATAAAGTCCAATTGATCTACTTTTCCCCCTTTGTTGCTTTTGTTATTTGTGTTTTTGGTATTATATCTAAGACTTGGCACAAAGATTTACTCCTATGTTTCCTTCTGAGAGTTTTATAGTTTTTCCTTACATTTTTTTTTTAAATACTTTTTTAAGTACTCTCTACACTTGGTGTGGGGCTCAAACTCAACCCTGAGATCAAGAATTGCATGCTGTGGGGCGCCTGGGTGGCTCAGTCGGTTAAGCGTCTGACTTCGGCTCAGGTCATGATCTCACGTCCGTGAGTTCGAGCCCTGCCTCAGTCTCTGTGCTGACAGTGCAGAGCCTGGAGCCTGTTTCAGATTCTGTGTCTCCCTCTCTCTCTCTGACCCTCCCCCATTCATGCTCTGTCTCTCTCTGTCTCAAAAATAAATAAATGTTAAAAAAAAAAGATTAAAAAAAAAAAAAAAAGAATTGCATGCTGTACTGACTGAGCCAGCCAGTACATTTTACATTTTAGGTCTTTGGTTTATTGAAGTTAATTTTTGTAATAGTGTGAGATAAGGATCCAATCTCATTCTTTTGCATGTGGATATGGTTGTCCTAGCACTATTTGTTTAAAGAACTTCTCTTTCTCCATTTAATGGTCTCAGCACCTTGTTGAAAATTAACTGACCATAATTAGATGGGCCTATTTCTGGACTCTCAATTCTATTCCATTCACTTATATGTCTGTTCTTATGCCAGTACCACAATGTCTTCATTATTGTTACTTTCTAGTAAGTTCTGAATAGGGGAAGTATGAGTCCTCTGACTTTGTTCTTCTTTTTCAAGACTGTTTTGGCTATTTGGGGTCCTTTGAGTTTCCATATGAATTTTGGGATCAGCCTATAAATTTCTACAAAGTCAGCTGGGATTCTGACGGTGATTGCATTTCATCCGTGGGTCAATTTGGGGAATACTACCGTCTTAACATAGTAGGTCCTTTGGTCCGTGGAAATGTAACACCTTTCCATTTATTTAGATTTTTAATTTTTTAATTTTAATTTTAATTAATTTTTTATTCTTTATTTTTGACAAAGAGACAGCAAGACAGAGTGCAAGTGGGGGGAGGAACAGAGAGAGGGAGGCACAGAATCCGAAGCGGGATCCAGGCTCTGAGCTGTCAGCATGGAGCCCAAGGTGGGGCTTGAACTCACGAATTGCGAGATCATGACCTGAACCAAAGTCTGACGCTTAACTGACTGAGCCACCCAGGTGCCCCTATTTAGATTTTTTTAATTGCTTCCAACAATGTTTTATAATTTTCAGAATACAAGTTTTATGCTTCTTTTGTTAAATTTGTTCCCAGGTATTTTATTCTTTTAATACTATTATAAATGGAATTTTTCTCTTAATTTCATTTTTGGAGTGTTCATTACCAAGTGTATAGAAATTCAACTGATTTTTGTATATTGATCCTAAAACTTTGACAAACTGTTTAATACTAACAGTTTCTAATTATTGCTGCAGGTTTTTTTTTAATGTTTCAAGTTTTTAAATTCTGGGTAGTTAACATATAGTGTAGTATTGGTTTCAGGAGTAGAATTCAGTGATTCATCACTTACATATAACACCGAGTGCTCCTCACAAGTGCCCTCCTTAATGCCCATCACGCATGTAGCCCATCCCCATACTTACTCCCCCCATCCTCCACCAACAGCCCTCAGTTTGTTCTCTATAGTTAAGAGTTGCTGCAGTTTAAAATTTACTTTCTATTTTACTTATTACTAATTCATGTACAGATTCTGGAAGAGCTTCAAAACTCCTTCCAATATGGCCAGATAAATAAAAAGTCATTCCTGCCCCAGTTTTTTTTTTTTTTTAACTGAAATATTCCTCTTAAAATCCTTTGTTTTTGACCACTAATGAACTAGTTGAGCCTAAACCTGGTGCCTGTCATTCTGGGATTTCCCTTTATAAATATCTTGGGATCTTTTTCCTTTCTGAATCCCATGTTTTTCTTTATCTTCGCTAACTGCCTCATTTTCATGGAGCACAAAATCCATTGGCTTCCTGAGAAAGTATATATGAAAGGGAAATTTTTTTGAGACTTAACTTGTTCGAAAAGCTCTATTCCTTACCTTCCACAAGACAGTTTACTTGGGAATGTAGAATTCTACATTGAAAATAACTTCCCAGAGTTTTGAAGACACTATTCTATAGTCTTCTAGCTTTTAAAGTTAATGCTAGAAAGTCCAGTGCCAATTTCAGTCCTGATCTTCTTTGTGGACCTAAGTTTTTCCTCTATACCAGCTTTTAGGATCTTCTATTTGTCATTGTTTAGAAATTTCATGAATAAGTGCTTTGATACTGGTGTTTTCTTCCTCATTCTTTTGATGACTATTTGGGAGGCCATTTCAATGTAGAAACTCCTACTTTCCAGTTCTGGGAAATCTTCCTATATAATTCCTCCCCCCCCCCCCCTTTTTTTCCCTGTCTTTCTGGAGAGAATAAGCTATTACTGATAGTTTTAATTGTAGCTATTTATGTTTAGTTTTTTCTATAATATAGGAACCATACTCTGTTATACTACAGTTGCTATTTCTTTTTTTCTTTTCAAATTTTTTTAGCAATTATTTATTTTTGAGAGAGAAGCAGAGCATGAGCAGGGGACAGGCAGAGAGAGGGAGACGCAGAATCCAAAACAGGCTCCGGGCTCTGAGCTGTCAGCACAGAGCCCGACGTGCAGCTTGACCCACGAACTGCGAGATCATGACCTAAGCTGAAGTCGGACCCTTACCAACTGAGCCACCCAGGAGCCCCTATAGTTGCTATTTCTTTTTAATATGTTTAATAATTTAATATTCAGAATGTCAGAGCACACAACCATTAAAGATTTGGTCTCCCTTGAACATATCAGTTATTCTTAGAACTACAGGTAAATATATATTCAGTGATCAGCATCAGTTAGTCCTTATGCTGATGTTACTTCAAGTACTTTTGTTGTCTAAAGATCATTCTCTAAGATTCCCCAGGAAGAGTTCATGGCAACAGTATTTCCTTAGTTCTTAAGTGTTCATAACAGTATGCCTGAAGTTCAGCTTGGTTAATTATAGAATCCTTGGCTCATTTTCTTCCTTGAGTATTTTAAATATGTATTCCACTATCTGGGAAAAATAATAAACTATTGTTGAAAAGTCTGCTGACAGTCTGATTACTTTCTCTTACATTTGTAAGACTTGGTCTTTTTGCCTTTTCTTTCTTTCTTTCTTTCTTTCTTTCTTTCTTTCTTTCTTTCTTTCCTTCTTTCTTTTCTTTTCTTTTCTTTTCTTTTCTTTTCTTTTCTTCCTTTTCTTTCTTTCTTTCTTTCTAAAACTCATTTGTTTTACTTGAGTATCTCTTGGTGTTATCTATTCCAGGCAGATTTTCCTAGGTATGCTGTGTGCCATTTAAATATGCTAGATCAAGTCTTTAGTTCAGAAATAGTTTTATGAATTAAAGGTTTTAGTATTTTCTTTGGATTTCTTCTTCAGGGAATGCCCTTATACAGATGTTGGTTTGTCTTTGCCTATCATCTATTTATATCTCTCACCTTCTAAATTTTTTTATATTGTAGGACAATTTTTAAATATCTGAAAAAATTCTTTTATGCTCCCTCTTTCAAAGGGTAGAACCTAATTTCCCTTACCTTGAGTGTGGGCTGGACTTAGTGACTCACTTCCAATGCATAGAATATGATGGAATCGGTGGTGAGTAACTAGGTCCTCATTGGCATCACAGCTTTCTCCTTGCTGTCACTCATGAATCATGTACACCACAGGGTATACCTTAGGAGAGCAGAGTGGGCCAGGATTGCTTTCCTAGCTCAAAGGCCTTTCTACTGTTATAAAGAGTTAATCAATATTGCCTTGTGCTTGGGGCACCTGGGTGGCTCAGTCCTTTGAGCGACTCTTGATTTTTGCTCCAGTCATGATCCCAGGGTCGTGGGATCTAGCCCCACATAGACCCCCGCATCAGGCTCCACACTGAACATGAAGCCTACTTAAGATTCTCTCTTTTGCTTGGGTGCCTGAGTGGTTCAGTCAGTTGAGCTACTGACTGGCTCAGGTCATGATCTCACATTTCATGGGTTCAAGCCCCATTTTGGGCTCTGTGCTGACAGCTCAGAGCCTGGATCCTGCTTTGGGTTCTGTATCTCCCTCTCTCTCTGCCCCTCATCCACTCATGCTCTGTCTGTCTCTCTCTCTCTCAAAAATAAATAAACATTAAAAAAATTAAAAAATTTTTTAATTAAAAAAAGATTCTCTCTCTTGCTCGCTCTGCCCCTCTCCACAACGTGTGTGTACACTCTCTCTCTCTAAAATAAAAAAATAAAAAATATTAAAAAAATATATTGCCTTGTGCTTTTTTAAAGTACCTGCCTCCTCCCCCACTTTATCTGGCTCTTCTCTTGCCTTTCTCCACAGTGTCTCTGTGCTGCTCCATTTAGCATCTACCCCCATAGATTCTCCTCTGAGAGGGACTTTGTCCTGCAAAGGAGATTCCGTTGGTTCCTGCTGAGACTTAATAGGGCCTAGACTGTCCCATACAACCTAACCTTTCCTTTGCCTTCACTCTTAGCACCCCTTTCAGGTGCTGTCACTGCTCTAAAAATAAGCTAAATTAGCTTTCTATGATGACTGAGGACATTTAGATTTTGGAGTAAGTACCTTTGGCAGGTTTTTTTTGTTTTGTTTTTTGTTTTAATGAGTTTACTGGTGCTCAGTGCCACCAGAAGACCCTTTGCCTGTTTTCTACTGCCTCCTGCCACTTGCTGATACCATGTGGGTCTTATTGCTGGTCTCCTTGTACTTGGGAATTTGCAGGATACCTTATTACTTTTATAGTAGGTCATTGTTGTGCATTTGTGGTGGCGGTAGCTATTGCTGGAGAATTAGGTAGATTAAAAAATATACCGAGGTGGGGCGCCTGGGTGGCACAGTTGGTTAAGCGTCCGACTTCAGCCAGGTCACGATCTCGCGGTCCGTGAGTTCGAGCCCCGCGTCGGGCTCTGGGCTGATGGCTCAGAGCCTGGAGCCTGTTTCCGATTCTGTGTCTCCCTCTCTTTCTGCCCCTCCCCCGTTCATGCTCTGTCTCTCTCTGTCCCAAAAATAAATAAACGTTGAAAAAAAAAAAATTAAAAAAAATATATATATATACCGAGGTGCCTGGGTGGCTCAGTCTGTTAAGTGTATGACTTTGGCTCAGGTCAAGATCTCATGGTTCATGGGTTTGAGCCCTGCATCTGGCTCTGTGGTAACAGCTCAGAGCCTGGAGCCTGCTTCAGATTCTGTGTCTCCTTCTCTCTCTGCCCCCCCACCCCCCATGCTGTCTCTCTCTCTCTCTCTCTCTTCCTCTCAAAAATAAATAAACATTTAAAAAATTTTAAAAACATAGGGGCTTTTTCGGATAGTAGAAATAATATGTACTCATTGAAAACAATTAGGGAAACACAGATGAAAGGGTACCTGGGTGACTCCATTGGTTAAGTGTCCGACTTTGGCTCAGGTCATGATCTCTCAGTTCATGAGTTTGAGCCCCACATCAGGCTGTGCACTAACAACGTGGAGCCTGCTTGGGGTTCTCTCTCTCCCTCTCTTTGCCCCTCCCCTGCTCATTCTCTCCCTCTCTCTCTCAAAAATAAACATTAAATTAAAAAAAAATACACCATTTTACTCTTGCACAGAAAGTATCACAGTTTTAATTTTTAGAAGTCTGGATTTTCTCTTTCCTACATCTTCTGGTTCTTGGTTTATGGACCCTACATCAACTCTTAATTCTGTAAGTATAATAGTGATTTTTAAAATAACCTTTTAGGGGCACCTGGGTGGCTCAGTCGGTTAAGTGTCCGACTTTGGCTCAGGTCATGATCTCACAGTTCGTGAGTTCGAGCCCCATGTCGGGCTCTGTGCTGACAGCTCAGAGCCTGGAGCCTGCTTCAGCTTCTGTGCCTCCTTCTCTCTCTGCCCCTCCCCTGCTCGTGCTCTGTCTCTCTCTGTCTCAAAAATAAATAAACATTAAAAAAATAAAATAAATAAAATAACCTTTTATTCTCCCTGCATTGTTCTTATTTTCTTTAAGTTCCCTTTTTGTTATTGTTTCTGAATCTCATTTTCCTGTCAGTCTTCCCTCCACTGTCTTGAGATCTTTGGCCTTCCAAACATATATAGAATTAAGCATTCTATCAGGAGCTCTGTGTATATATGTAGGACTTCTCAATCAGTGAGCTTCTTCATTATTGCTTGGCAGAGATTCATGTAGTTGAAGGACCCTCAACAGTCAGTGTCACTTTCCCCAGCTTGGTGTACTCCCATATACCTCCATGGGGTGGGGATAGAGGGTGATCGAGCTTAATTGCCAGTGTGTTCTTAGAGGAACTAAAGGAGGAGCAAGGAGGGGTCTCATGGTTCAATATAGAGACATAGAGACCTTCCTTAACTTCCCTATCTAATAAGGCACTGAAAACATGACCAGTGTCTTCGTGTCCAGATCCTCTATGTTTCAACTTGTCCTAAAAATAAACTTTCCATCTTTTGCCAGGCTGGGAACGAGGCCATCTCTTGTCTGCCCTGGGGTGAGAAATAAAATTTAATTATTTAACTTCTTACAAATTGAGGTGCCTGTCTAGCTCAGTCAGTAGAGGGTGTGACTCTTCATTTCAGGGTTGTGAATTTGAGCCCAATGTTGAGTATAGAGATTACTTAAAAATAAAATCTTAAAAAAAAACAACAAAACTTCTTACAGATTTTTAACTACTCACTCTGTTTTGAGCTCCACCCATACTTACCTCTTCCTTCAGAGTTGCCTAGGACAATTATTGGTTCACTTATGAAGTCTTTTGGGATTCTGAAATTTTTAGCATTTGTTCCCCAACTCTTACAGGCACTTAAATTTAAAGTCAGTTAAGTTCTTTCTTATGCTCTCTAGATTCCAAAATTTTGTTGGCATCTACCCAGTTCTCCTTATCCTTAGAGATCTATGAAGTGTTTTTTTAAAAATCCCTTGTTATTTAAATGGAGTTCAAAAGCAGAAGCAAATACATGTTTACCTCTGCCATCCTTTTAATAAGTTCCTTTTCTGCTTAAACTGAGAATAGTTGTATTAATGATAATGCTAGAAATAAATCTATGATAATGTGTTTTCTAGAGAAGTGTTCTGAATTGGGCTGAACTAAGCCCATGCATGCCACGTAATAGTTTTTTTTAAAAATTACATAGGATTTTTACTTTATATTCATTAAAACCTATTTAGGCATATTTAGGCATTGATTTTAGAAAATCATATCACACTTGTATATACATAAGGAAAATGAAAGCAGAAATTAAGGTTTTTCTAAAACTTCCTTACATTTAATGTCCTAGTCCTCTGAATTATATATATATATATCTACATATATATACATATATATATACATATATATATATATGATTCTTAATTGTGTTAAAAAAAACCCACATAACATAAAATTAACCATCTTAACCATTTTTTGGAAGATTTTATTTTATTTTATTTTATTTTTAAATTTTTTTTTCAACATTTATTTATTTTTGGGACAGAGAGAGACAGAGCATGAACGGGGGAGGGGCAGAGAGAGAGGGAAACACAGAATCGGAAACAGGCTCCAGGCTCTGAGCCACCAGCCCAGAGCCTGACGCGGGGCTCGAACTCACGGACCGCGAGATCGTGACCTGGCTGAAGTCGGACGCTCAACCGACTGCGCCACCCAGGCGCCCCTGGAAGATTTTATTTTTAAGTAATCTCTACACCCAACATGGGTCTGGAACCCATAGCCCTGAGATCAAGAGTTGCATATTTCGCCAACTGAGCCAGTCAGGTGTCCCCCATCATATCCGTTTTTAAGTGTACAATTCAGTAGTTTGAAATATATTCACACTGTTGTGCATGAACTTTTCCTTCTGTAAAACTGAAACTCTGTAACCATTAAACAACTCCCCATTTTCCTCTTGTCTCCGCCCCTGGCAGCCACCATTCTATTTTCTGTTTCTATGAATTTGACTACTTAGATACCTCACATAAGTGGAACCATTCCGTATTTGTCTTTTTGTGACCAGCTTATTTCACTTAGTATAACGTCTTCAAGTTTCATTCATGTTGTAGCATGTGTCAGGACTTCCTTTTTAGTGAAGTAAGTTTTGTGGAGAAAGAAAAATGCATCTCCCTTCAACAAGCAGCGTTGAAAATATGACTCACTCTGAAACGCTGGCTCAAAAATTTTAAATAAGTGTTAAGGCCAAACCTGAGGATGGAAAAGAAAGAAAAGGCATTTCTCACTTCCCCCGAATAAATAACAGCTTGGTTGCAAGAGAAATAACATGTCAAATATGTATTATCCTTGGGGTTTCATGGCAAAAAAACCTTACCTACTGATAATATAGTAAATACCAAAAGAATAACTACTCAATTAATGTTAAGTTGAATTGAAACGCCAGCCCTTAGTTTCCTCAAAGGGCTCTTAAATAAGCGTGTCTGATCCTGGGAGAAGAGACAAAGCCCAGTGTTTAGCTGCTGCAGTCTGGTTGTTATGTTGTGATCTGCAAATTTCCCAATTCCGTTTCCAGGGTTTGCCTCCACACCGTGAAGCCCAGTATAGGGGCAAAGGGAAAATGGAAGGTCTGCGTAAGCCTGAATTGGCATGGGAAGCCAGAGTACTTGTTCGAGTTTGTATGTAGAGAGGAATTTCCTGAACCCATTTTGGGGCAAAAAATTATTTTTTTCAGAATGAGCATGGTAACCCACTACTTCCCTGCTGCCTATTGAGAAATGTGCAGATGCTTTCTACTTGGCACTCACACATCTGCCTTCCTTATACTTGGTCTTTTTCTAATTCCCTGGCTTCCTCTCTGTTGTTTCCTTCCCTTGCCTTTCTCTCCTTTCTGCCTTGCCGGTTCCCCTACTGAACTTTTGTTTCCTCTTCCATCCCCTTGAGTCCTGCGTCCTGTGTTGTGCCTTGCCTCCGCTGGCCTCCTTCCCATTCTGCCCACTGTGTACTTGTCTGCAGACAACCCAGAGGGGCCTCACAGGCTGGGTGGGGTTTCACTTGGGTAAATTACCACATCCTGGAGCATCATCCAGCAGTGTTTTCTTAAGACTTGGGAATTGAAGTCAGCGCATTTAGTGGGGGGAGAAGTGAAACCATTTAGTGGGATGGCACTCCAGAGAACGGCTCTGTATAAATCAACAAACGGTGACATTGCATGAAAATGATCATGAGGGGAGTCTTAAGTGGGGACCAGAGGACCAGCAAAAGGACAAGGGCCCATAAGGTGATGATGGAATCAGGATGGGACAGCCAGGGCTGCTGGTTGTGGCTGGGTTCACTAGCCAGTGGTCTTTTCCCCCCACCTAACCCACTGAAGCTTGGTCAGTGGTAGGGCTGCACTGGGGCCAACTGTCTGGTTCCATTGCTGTCTGTTCGTGGGTAAACCTGGGCTCCACCCTGTTCTAGTTTGAAAAGAAAATTTAAAAATAAAAAGATGCTCAATTTTGACTTCTAAAATAATGTTCCAGGTGTATAAAATATTACTTCTTCCTGGCTTGGAGGTGGACTCTCCAAGGTCATTTTAGAAGCCCCTCTGCAAAATGTTCCTTGAGTCATTCTTGCACGTACTATTACAGAAAAGACCTATCTTATGGGGGAGAAGCCATGAACATTGTAATTTCAAGAATAGTCATTAGGCCCTGGCCCAATAATGGGATCTAAATTTTATTAACAAAATCTAAAATTCCATTGACAGGTTGTGTGTGTGTGTGTGTGTGTGTGTGTGTGTGTGTGTGTGTGTTTATTATTGAGAGCGACAGAGCATGAGCATGGGAGGGGCAGAGAGAGGAGGAGACACAGAATCTGGCAGCCTCCAGGCTCTGAGCTGTCAGCACAGAACCCGACGCAGGGCTCGAACTCACAAACTGCAAAATCATAACCTGAGCTGAAGTTGGATGTTTAACTGACTGAGCCACCCAGGCGCCCCATCCATTGACAGTTTTATCCCCAATTTAAGTATTTAACCCTCCCTTAGAATGAAAGCAAATCTCAGAAGGGGGCAGTAGATCACCCCTTATGAATCTTTAGCCTTAACTCACACTCCTCACCTCCATTCCCCACATCCTTTGTTCCAGGCGAACCAGAATTCACTGGTGGAGCCAACCAGAGGCTTTTGCAGGCCTTCATGCCTGAAACTTTTGAGCCTGATTTTTCTACTTGGGGCCCTTTCTCTCTCTTGTTTAACTTCCCATTCTTCAAAATCCAGGCAATGTCACTCCCTGTTCAAAGTCTGTTCTGCAAGGCAAGCATAGCCCAACTGAGCCTTCCCTGCTTACTTACTTAGGTCTGTCTTCCCTGATGGCTCTTCCCCCAGTGGACTCTCTGGCTTACAGGCTTATCTTCCCACTAGGTTAAGCCTCCATCAAAGATGTGAGCTGTACCTTGCTCATCGTTGAATCTCGCATCTAGAACAGTATCTGACCCAGAGTAGGTTCTGTTTATGGAGTGAGCGAAGTTTTTACTGCCAGTGTGTCTCTAATGGGGGTGGCGGTGCAGGGCTGGAGGGGAAAAAGGGAAGAAGCCAGGAGAAGCAGCAGCAGAGGAGGCTGCTGAGAGGAGGCTGGGCTTACCGAAGGCAACCCCCCCGGGTGATAGTTTTGCAAAGGGCCAGTTTAGAGACATGCTAAATCCTCTTTTACTACTGTCCCTCAGAAGGTAACTGTAATTGCTGAAATTTCAAATTATTAACACATTTGATGCATTTGCCAAAGTGGTGTTTAACGACCTGTATTTCACACAATAAAGTGGGGCAAAGGTAAAAACCCAAGTTTGCTTTAGATGTGTATCTGCCACCATCTGTTGGTTCCCGGATCCTGGGTTACATCATTCTTATTTTTACATTAAACATTACCAGTAATAAAAACAAAGAAAGGGGGGAAATAAAAGCTCATGTAAGGAAATTCTGATTTCACACGGTCTTGGCAGAGTCTTTTGCTTCTCGGTGATCCCAGAAACTGAAAACAACAGGAAGATGTCTTATTGAGAAAGACCACTTTCAACTTGACCATGAGTCAAAGAAGGAAGAAAAATTCCTCAGATGGAGAAACCAAACCCCGGACTTCGTTTGTCAACAAATTCTTCAGGAGCTCAAAACTCAGGCCCACCAAAGCTGAAAGCAGAAAAAAGAGCAATGACCTTGAAGCTGCTGATTTCCAACCCAGCGATGACACACAGAGAACAGAAAACATCTTAGATACTGGTAAACTGACTGCTGTTATTTCTCTATTTTTTAGAATAATGTTTCCCCCTAAAGACATCATATGGGTTAAACTAAACCTAATATGAGTTTCTATTCTAAGCATTTACTATGTTACTTAAATGCTTTAAGAATTTTACTTTTAAATTATTAGCATTTAAATTACATGTAACACTACAGGAAGGTATAGAGAAAATACCTTGTTTCCTTTCATTCTGATACAGTATTTTGTTCATATACCTGCATTTAAGGTCAACCAGCCAGTCAATAAACATTGATCGAGTACCTACTGTATGTCAGCCATTATTGTGTTAGAAATGCAGCCACATAACACAGGACCTTACGTACACAAGGAACCAGATGCAGACATAATTTCAGCGTGATAAGTGATACAAAGAAACAAAAGCAGGCTAAGGAGACTAAGAATGATGGATGGGGTACTACTTTAGATGGGGTTGCAGGGAAGGAGTCTCTGATTTGGTGGCACCTGAGCAGAGATCTGAATAAAGTAAGCCAAGTAGAGTGAATGAATAAAGCCAGTCACGTAGATGCCTGTGGGAATAGCTTCCCAGGCAAAGGCAGCTATAAATGTGAAGGTCCAGGGTGGGACTGAGTCTGGAGTACTTGAGAGCGAGCCCAAGGTCAGGGGTGCTGGAGCAGGATGAGAGGAGAAAGGACAAAAGTAATAGGACAGTCACGGAGGAGGTAGCTGGGGGTCAGAATGGGCATCTTTTGCAGTTATAATAATAGCTTGCAAATCCCTCTTGAGCTTACACGGAGCTGTGGTCCTACTTCTGAAACATATTTTTATACTGCTCAATCCCCACGTTGCTACATGATGTTTATATGCCTAATTTTAACAGCTGCATGATATTCCATCCCGTGCCTGTCAGTGAATATTTTTGTCTTTCCCTCTTGCCTCTTCCATACGTCATTGTATTTCAGCCTTGTTTTTTAGTACAGATTCTTAGAACAGAGATTACAAATTCAAGGGTTATGAAAATAAATATTGCCCAATCTTTCCTTAAAGCTATGTGTCATGTACAATGCCATTAATATATTATCTACTAGAGGGGCGCCTGGGTGGCTCAGTCAGTTGAGCGACCGACTTTGGCTCAGGTCATGATCTCACGGTCCATGAGTTCTACCCCCACGTCGGGCTCTGGGCTGACAGCTCAGAGCCTGGAGCCTGCTTCTGATTCTGTGTCTCCCTCTCTCTCTCTGCCCCTCTCCCACTCATGCTCTCTCTCTGTCTCAGAAATAAACAAACATTAAAAAAATTAATACATATATATGTATATATATACATATATATATAATTTATTAGATTAAATGTATTTTTAAGCATTTTAATCTTTTAATGCAAACATACCCAAAAGTAGAGAGAATAGTATAAGGACCCCCCATGATCACTTCCCTCTAACAATTATCAACCCATGGCCAATCTTGTTTCATTTATACCTACCCTCATTTCTGTCAGATTATTTGCATCAAATACCAAAAATAATATCATTTTGGCTAACTCGGTTGGTTCAGCATCCAACTTTTGATTTTGGCCCAGGTCATGACCCCAGGGTTGTGGTATCAAGTCCCGTGTTGGGCTCCCCACTGACCATGGAGCCTGCTTAAGATTCTCTTTCTCTCTCCCTCTGCCCCTCTAACCTGCTCATGCTTCTCTCTCTCTGTCTCTCTCTGTCTCTCTCTCTCTCTCTCTCTCTGTCTCTCTCTCTCTCAAAAAAAAAAATATATATATATAATTTTATTTGAAAGTAGATTAAGTATATTTTAAATATTTTTTAGAAATAGGAAGTTAAAGTCTACTTAAAAAGAAAGACAACCTCTATCAGAAAATTGTTGGTATTTGTTCTAAAGTATGAGTTGAAGTTTTAGGAGCATAGTTAATGAATACCTATAACCATGATTAAATTAATAGTGCAAGGCCAGGCAGCTGGTTTTCCCCACTGGCCAACACTGGCCACTCAAGCCATGCATGGCTTGTCCATTTCCACGTCTCCCCAAATTCAGTGGTACCTGGAGTCATGTTAATTCTGCCCCCAAAATGACTCTTGGATCTGGTTCCTCCTCTCCATTGCTGTTCTGGCTTTCATTGTTTTTTGTTTTTTGTTTTTTTGCCTAGACCACTGAAACAGCTTCCTAACTGGTTTCTCTGCTTCTATTCTTGCACTCTTGCCAACCTGTACTCCATAGTGCCACTGGGTCCTCTTCCTAAATCACAGACATGCTATCTTTCAGCTGCTTAAAATCCTTCACTGAGTCTTTCTTGCCTTGAAGAGAATGTCCACAATCCCAAACATGGTCTTCAAGGTGTTTGTCATCAGATGGATCTCTCTTCATGACCCCTGCCTTCCCCCCAACCTCATGTGCACCCTCTACTCCTGACATTCAGATTTACTTGCAGTTTCCTGAGCTGGCCACATTCTTGCAAAGGGGTTCCCTGTGCCTACAAAGACCTTCCCTTGTGTCATCATCCTCCTGCACCCCTCCCCCCATTTATCCTTCCCTCATGTCCACCCACCTGACTGACTCTCACTCACTCTTAAGGTGCATTCACACACCCCTTTCTCTTGAAAGGTTGCCATGACCTGCCCATGGGAGTTGAGGTGCTTACTGTCACTATCGTGTGCTCATGTACCCTCTGCCTGCCCCCACCATTGCACTTCTCCTCTGTATTGTGAGCATGGATTTCCTGTTGGCCTGTTTTTTTTTTTTAAAGGTTTATTTATTTAGAGAGAGAGAGCAAGCAAGCAGGGGAGATGCAGAGAGAGAGAGAGAGAGAGAGAGAGAGAGAGAGAGAGAGAGGGAGAGAGAGAGAATCCCAAGCGGTTTCACGCTGTCAGCACCAAGCCCAATGTGGGACTTAAACCCACAAACTGTGCAATCATGACCTGAGCTGAAACCAAAAGTCAGACGCTTAACGAAGTGAGTCATCCAGGTGCCCCTGCCTTTTCCATTGGACACGTAGCTCATGGAAAACAGGAACTTGTTATCTTGGTTCCCTGCACAGCAACACCCACGTTACAAACATACAAACATTATTATGTTTTATGAAACCACTGGGATTCATGGTTGTTTATGACCAAGAAACCAACCCTGGAAGATATAAGTTGGAAAAGAACTTAATGTGAAGATACTGCTTAGCTCACAGAATCATATGGAGGCAGTCAGGAAAAGGTCCCGAATCACTCCATAGAACTGTTCATATGTCACAACTTTGTGCTCTCCATAGGGCACCAGTCAACACAACTCAGCCAACTGGTAGCAGCTCTGACTCAACTGCCTTATATCTTGAGCTGTGACATAAGCTATCCTTTGAAGAAAGGGTTTTATGTATTTAAAAAAATGAGATATATGGTTTGTAAGTTCATGCCCATGGATCTCATAAATTAGTACTTATATTTATACTGAGGCATTCGATAAAAGTCTATCATGTTGCTTTGTTTTGGTAATTAAGGAGCTTTAAAGGTAATATTCATTCATTCATTCATTCAATTATTTGTTCATTCAACAAATATTTATAACATACCTCTCATGTAAAAGGCCCTGCAGAGTCCCATCTCCCTGGGAAGCCCTAGGAAATGTAAGTCACCATGCTCCTGAGAAATGAACAAGGCAGAAATTAGAGTTTCTGTTTTACAGATGAATCACCCAAAGCTCAGAGAAGCCAAATTACTTGCTCACCTGCAGGACCCACAATTTGAACCAAGTCTTCCACTTCTGCGGTCTTAGACTTGCCCATCAGATCAACCGTTACAGAATGCCCAAGCAGGATGTGGTCTGAGAAGAGAGTCCTGAATCTGTCTGCGGGTGACCTTTGAGAAACAATTTGTTTGAATAGGTGAATGTGGTCACCAGAACATAGAGGTTGATTGGTAAATGTGGTGAAGTGAGACCAGCAAGTACAAACCACCTTTTCCAAACATTTGACAGTAAAGGAAATGATTGACAGAATAGTGGCTTGAAAAGAAAAAGGTTTGGGAAGGGTGGAACTTGAGCATGATCGTAGGTCGATCCTATGGGGATAAAGTCTTAAAAACAAAAGAGAAAGCATAAGGTATCATGCAGAGAAATATTTTAACACAAAAATTTATTTATGTATTAAAAATTTTTAATGTTCATTTATTTTTGAGAGTGAGGGTGAGAGAGAACATGAGCCAGGGAGGAGTGGAGAGAGAGGGAGACACAGAATCTGAAGCAGGCTCCAGGCTCTGAACTGTCAGCACAGAGCCAGACATGGGGCTCTAACCCACGAACTATGAGATCATGACCTGAGCAGAAGTCACGCTTAACTGTCTGAGCCACCCAGATACCCCCTAACCCAAAAATTTAAACACATACAAACACATAATGGGTTCTGGAGCAGTCTGTTCTAGGTTCACATTCTGACTCTGCTACTTACAGTCTCTCTGTGTCTCAGGTTCTAAATCTATGAAACAGTGTGATTGAGACTCTTTGAATTAAGCTTAACAAAGTGTCCTGGACTCACTGCATGCAAGAGTTAGTCCCTCCCCATCCCCCCATCCCTAACTTGCTTCTGCTCTACTCAAAATTCGGGTTGCCACATAAAATACATGCAATATTTGGGGCATACTTTTACTAAGCCATGATTCCTTGTTTACTTAAAGTCTCAATTTAATTGGACACGCTGTTTTTGTTTTCCTAAATCTGGCAACCATACCCAAAATAAAATACATTGTATGCAATGCACCCTGATAGAAATGGAAGGCCTGTGTAAAGAGATAAAATTGTGGATGGTGCTGCCTCCTACTGGGAGAATGTGGCAACATCAACCATCCCTACACAGACCACACCCTATAGGTGTTTGCTTAAAAATAGCAATCTACACATTCAATGCAATCCCAATCAAAGTTGCCCTGACATTCTTCTCAAAGCTAGAACAAACAATCCTAAAATTTGTATGAAACCACAAAAGACCCCAAATAGCCAAAGTAATATTGAAGAAGAAAACCAAAGCAGGAGACATCACAGAGACTTTAGCCTCTATTACAAAGCTGTAATCATCAAGACAGTATGGTATTGGCACAAAAACAGACATATAGACCCAGAATGGAATAGAATAGAGAGCCCAGAATTGGACCTACAAATGTATGGCCAACTAATTTTGACAAAGCAGGAAAGAGTATCCAATGGAAAAAATACAGTCTCTTTAGCAAACTGGGAGAACTGGACAGCAACATGCAGAAGAATGAAGAAGGCCACTTTATTTCACCATACACACACACACACACACACACACACACACACACAAACCCTCAAAATGGATAAAAGACCTAAATGTGAGACAGGAAACCATCAAAACCCTAGAGGAGAAAGCAGGCAACAACTTCTTTGACCTCAGCCACAGCAATTTTTTACTCAACACATCTCCAAAGGCAAGGGAATTAAAAGCAAAAATAAACTTTTGGGACCTCATCAAGATAAAAAGCTTCTGTACTGCAAAGGAAACAATCAACAAAACTAAAAGGCAACCGATGGAATGGGAAAAGATATTTGCAAATGACATATGAGATAAAGGACTAGTATCCAAAATCTATAAAGAACTTACCAAACTCAACACCTGAAAAATAAATAATCCAGTGAAGAAATGGGCAGAAGACAAGAATAGACACTTTTCCAAAGAAGACATCCAGATGGCTAACAGACACATGAAAAGATTCTCAACATCACTCATCATCAGGTAAATACAGATCAAAGCCACACTGAGATATCACCTCATACCAGTCAGAGTGGCTAAAATTAACAACTTAGGCAACAACAGATGTTGGTGAGGATGTGGAGAAACAGGAACCCTCTTGCACTGTTGATGGGAATGCAAACTGGTGCAGCCACTCTGGAAAACAGTGTGGAGGTTCCTCAAAATATTAAAAATGGCAGTATCCTATGACCCAGCAATAACACTACTAGGAATTTACCCAAGGGATACAGGAGTGCTGATTCATAGGGGAACATGTACCCCAATGTTTATAGCAGCGCTTTCAACAATAGCCAAATTATGGAAAAAGCTCAAATGTCCATCAACTGATGAATGGATAAAGAAGATGTGGTTTATATATACAATAGAATATTACTTGGCAATGAGAAAGAATGAAATCCTGCCATTTGCAGCAAGGTGGATGGAACTGGATGGTATTATGCTGAGTGAAGTAAGTCAGTCAGAGAAGGACAGATATCATATATTTTCACTCATGTGGATCTTGAGAAACTTAACAGAAGGCCATGGGGGAAGGGAAGAGGAAAAAATAGTTACAAACAGAGAGGGAGGGAGGCAAACCATAAAAGACTCTTAAACACAGAGGACAAACTGAGGGTTGATGGGGGGGTGGGAGGAGGAGAGGGGAAGAGGGGTGATGGGCATTGAGGAGGGCACCTGTTGGGATGAGCACTGGGTGTTGTATGTAAGCGATGAACCACAGGAATCTACCCCAAAAACCAAGAGCACACTTTACACACTGTATGTTAGCCAACTTGACAATAAATTATAATAGAAAAAATAGCAAGCTGCCAGACACACTGTGGAGAGGTAGCGTTCTTATTACTCTCCTAATATTTAAATTTAAATTGATTACTACTGAAGTCCTACCATTAATTTTCACTGGTACCAATATAGTATTTCTTTTTAGCTATGTGGTTTTTATACTTTGTCAGGGTTAGTAGAATATTACTGCACATTTAGAACTTACACTTTTGTATTGGATTCCAGTAAACTTTTTTTTATATGTTTTAAATTGTACATTTTCATTTATAAAACCTCTAAAAAGTCACTGTCACTGACCCTTTTTTGCATATTCATTTTTTCTTCCAAAAGGATGATGTATTTTATACGTGTCTCAAACGCTGGCACATGAGGTAGGTGCAGCACTCGTACATAATAGGTGTTCAATAAATGGAAAGCTTTTAGGGGCGTCCGGGTGACTCAGTCGGTTGAGTGTCTGACTTCGGCTCAGGTCATGATCTCTCACCATGGTTCGTAGGCCTGAGCCCTGTGTCGGGCTCTGTGCTGACAGCTCAGAGCCTGGAGCCTGCCTCGGACTCTGTCTCCCTCTGTCTCTGCCCCTCCCCCGTTCACGCTCTCTCTCAAAAATAAACATTAAAAAAAATGAAAAAGTAAGGCTTTTATTATTTTAGTGTTATCACGTTAGTACTGTGTTAGTACAGAGGAACTTGGTGAGGGTGCCATGTAAGTAGTCTCTAGTGACAAGAAGGACAAATGAGTCTTCCTGAAAGTGTCCTGTGGCAGGAGTTGAGAAAAGCTCTCCCAGGCACCACTGTCTCTGCATCTGTCAATGGAATGGTCTACGAGATGAGCAGCAAGTGTTTGAGTCTTTGAGTCGCTCCCTGTAGCCAGCTGAAGCCCATCGTCAGTGATTGCAACGCTTTGCCTTTGTTTGGCAAATTTGGCAATTTGCTTGGTCAAATTACCTGTGTTCCCCACCATGAGCATTCACCGGAGACATCTGTGCGTCTCTCAGCCGTGCTCGGCTTCAACCCTGTGCTAACAAGTTTACTACTCGGTCCAGGGAGAACAACGCTGTCTACGAGAGGAGAAACCTAGGTCAGGCCAGGAAAGAACAGCCACCGAGTTCCTCAGGCTCCTTTGTCAGAAAAGGGTCATGGGAGTGATCACTGTCCAGCACCCGGAATCAGGACAGCAGTTAAGTTCTGTCCCCTGGTAAATGCTTCCTCTTCTGGGTTGAGTTTCTCCAAGGACCAGCTCAGGGTTGTTGTTAGTCTGTTTACTTGTCTCTTGCGATCGCCGTGCATCTTTAACACTATCTGCATTAACAGCAAGTTCTTCTTTCTCCTGATAATGTAGCTAAGCCTCTCACTTCAGAAATGGAGTTGGGATCCAGGATGGAGAAAAACGAGCAATTCCTGCAGAAGCTGGGCAGAAAGTCTGTCAACAAGTGTCTGGATCTGAATAACTGCGGATTAACGACTGAGGACGTGAGGGAAGTGGGTCTGTATGCAGCTGACTTGGCACAGAGGGACCCAGGGCCTTTGAGGGGAGATGAGCAGGCAAAACACACCCATCACTCACCTGACCACCCGAGGTCTACAGGGTGGCCCCACCCAATCAGGAAGAGCAGCGGCACCACTATTTAAAACAACAACAACAAAAGACAACAACAAAAGACAAATTAATCTTTCCTCAAGCTACAAAGATTTGAGCCAAGTTTAGGAGGAAGGTTCATTTGTCTGTTTTTCCTGAGTAATTTTACTTCCCTACCGATTGCTTCTTCTTCCCTGAAAAACATTTGTTTTGCGTACGATCTAAACTCGAGTGGCTCATCCGTAGAGCCAAGCCCCGCTGGGCATGTAAAAGGGTGTTGTGTTCTGTCATCTGTGGAATGAGAGTGTAACCATCATGTGTCACGCGTAAGCAGGAGTCCGGCGTGAAGCCCCCCCCCCCCCCACACAACCACTGCCACCTTATCTTTTCTCTTTCTCCCAGATGCCTTGAGTCAAGTCTTTCATCAAATGAGATGTGTCTACCAACACAGAGGTGTCAAAACAACTGAATTTTGAGTGAGGGGTCCTTGGCTATTTTAATTAAAACGCATGCCATTATATTTTGGACAACTCTCTTTAAATGTTTTTTTTTTTTAAGTTTATTTTTGAGAGAGAGAGAGAGAGAGAGAGAGAGAGAGAGAGACTGAGTGGGGGAGGGGTAGAGAGAGAGGGAGACACAAAATCCAAAGCAGGCTCAAGCTGTCAGTACAGTTTGACACAGGGCTTGAGCCCACGAATCGCAAGATCATGACCTGAGCTGAATTCGGCCGCTCAACCAACTGAGCTACCCAGGTTCTCCTTTGGACAGCTCTCTTAAGAGAGAACCCTGACTGCACCTGTGTTTCCAGATGGCTGTGTGTCAGAGTCACTAGCAGAGCTGGTGCAAACACAGGCAATTGAGTTCAGCACAAACCCGCTGACTTGAAATCTCTGAGTGCGGGCCCCAGCAATCCTGCTTTTAATTGTTTTTCCTTCTTAATGTGTTCAATAGACTTATGCTTTATAAAGCATAAGAATTCTGGTGAATAAGTTGAAAGGGCTCAACTGCTTTGAAAGCTAGTAACAAACAAAAGGCAAAAACAAATTTCACTCCTAAGCATGGCCTCAGAGTTTTGGAAGGTCTGGAGTTGCTGTGCCTGTAGCTATAAGACCTCAGCTTGCTGCTTCTGATGGCTGCCCCTTAACCTTCAAGACATATTTAAAAACAAACAAGCAAAGATGCTTTACTTCCTCTCGGCTGGCGTCTCCAGTCTCCAGTCTCCACTCTCGGGTCTTGTCGCTCCGGGAGATAAAGATGGCCTTTGAGAATGTTTTCCGCAGGCAGTAACTTCACTTTTAATGAGTGATGGCAGATACTCAGAGAAGATTCTGGTCAGGCTTTGTGCTTATCTAAATCTCCACATGTCGGTCCATTTAAATATAATGGGAGTTTCAGAAGGCTGTGATACCCAGGCAATGATGATCACAAAGAAAGGGTAACTAGTACCCTCAATCTCAGCAACCCTGGCCAACAGTGCAGTCCTCTGCTTTCAGCCTGAGGATCCGCTAGGATGAAGGGGTGAGGGACGTCAGGGTGCTCTGCAAAAATGGAAAGGACTAGTGTACATATTACAGTGACAATGCTAGTAACAGTAGAATTACTGTTTCTACTACAATAAAGGAGTTGTATGAAATCTGAAGATACCACTGCATTTTTGGCAGAAATAGAAAATGCCCTAGGAAATGCAGTCTGTCCCGATTGCATGGCTGAGGGAGCCGTGCTTTGCTGAAAGTCAACATGTCCACCCCTCCCTCTTCTCTTACAGTGCAATAGGCACTGGGTCCCATGTACTACCAATTACACATTGCACGTGCAAATCTGTCTTTTCTCTTGTTCCCTTCCAGTTGCTTTGCTGCCTCTTCTCCCAGACTTGGAAAAACTGGATATTTCCTGGAATGATCTTATAGGTGGAACCCTCCATTCAGTCACCCAGCAAATGCATCTCGTCAGCAAGTTAAAAATCCTGAGGCTGGGAAGTTGCAGACTTACCACTGATGATGTTCGAGCACTGGGTATGATGAATGCCTCACTGCTAGCAGCTCTGAAGCATCAAGGGCAAACTATCTGGGTCACAGCCCCTCCGGGGCTCATGGATGAGAGCACAAGGACGATGAAATGCCACGCTGGGCACTTGTATAACTTCTGAAAAGCTAAGTAGCCTGTACCTAGCATTGTGCTAAGCCCCAGGATAGAGAAAGGAAAAAGGTTGGTCAGGTATCTGCTCTCATGGAATTTAAATGGAGATAATTGTCAAATGTGCTTACTCACTCTTACTCACCTGTAAAATTGAGGTAGATAATAAGTTATTTTCCAATTCGAAAACAACCTCTTCTATTTTTCCACTCCCATTTAAAAAAATTGACCAAAGCAAGATTTTAAAACTAAAAGCAATGGTTTCAATAGAACTAGAACCTCAAGTTAGTTAATTACTGAACATAGAATAACATAGAATGTAGGATACAATTTGTCATGTTACCCAACCCTTTACTAAAATGCTTGCTGGTTTCAGCTGCCATTAACATTTTTAAAAATTCTCTTGGTCTGGAGTTTCTTATTTCAATGACATATTTTGATCATTTACATCTCTGCAAAGATTTCTGTAGAGACAACACAGTTCATGTCAAATGTCTTCTCTCTGCCCTCTGTGGAAGATCGAGGTCAGTTGATGCCCTTGGCCTACACTTCCTGTAGTTGAGGAGAAACACCATCCATCTGAGAGCAGGCCAGGTCCTAGTGCAAATCCTACCCCAACTTCTAACTAGCTTTGGGACCATGGACAAATGATTTAACCTTCCTGAGCCTCAGCTTTCTTATCTCTGAAATGGGGTTGATATCCACCTCAGAAAACTATTGTGAGGATTAACCAATTTCTTTAAAGCATGTACTACATGCCCAGCATGTGCTCAATAATGGATAGTCCCTCCTTTTGCTCTTCCCTCATCCAAAACTAACTTTCAGTGATTTTAAGTAATCAATTTAGCAGCTGGTTATTGTGTAGCAGAGTTGCAAATTCAACTCACTGCCACTCAGGCACAAAAAGAAAATGTTGTTTATTTTCTATGATGAGTCTAATCTGTGTTATGATCTTCCAGCCTTAAGAAGCCAGGGAATGGAATTTCTGCCCTGGGACTCACTCCGAACTTGCCAGGTTCAAGAGAGAGTCTGCATCTTTGTTGCTGTGATGTTTTATGCCTTGCTCCCTTTCCCAGACTCCTCTCTGGAAGGGCTTTTGCATCTTCTCCCATCAGAAGGGGTCTTCCTTAGCCTTGATGGCAGATGGGGTACCTGGAGAATAGATGGTTGACTGATAAGAGACCATAAATCAGGAGGCGTTCCATCACTGCTACACTGGTTACAGTTGCTTAGTGCAGGATGATAGATGCGTGGCTCTCCAGTACCATGTGCACTGCAGACATGGTTAATCAGTCATGCGCTCTCTCTCTCTCTCTCTGATCCTGGGGAATGCTTCAGGGTGATGCCACCCCAGAAAAGCCACCCCAGCTGACTGGCGATGACACACAAAATGATTCCTGTACTGGGAGAACATGCATTTGAACACGAGGCTCCTGCACTCCTGAAACCTCACTCCATACAGTGAATAACCAATGGTAGAAGTCCAAGCCCAGTAGTGGACAGTGGAGGAGAGGCTTCCGGACCCAAGGGACTTTCCAGCACTCTTAATTGTTTGGTGTCGAGACTGACTCTGTATGCTAAGAAAGTGCATTTTCGTGTATGTGCCTCTGTTCTACCCAAGGCCGTGGAAATCATTCCTAAAGAGGATTTCCTTGCTCTTCCCTATTCTCTCTCCCAGCCTCCATTCTGGCCCTCGGATGCTTTCCTATGTGAAAGGGTTTCAGAAATGTCAAGTTCCACCCCATTCTTACTGCATCCTCCTCCACCCGCCAGGGCTGCATGGCTGTTATGAGCGGCTGATGCCTTATGCTTTGTTACTAGTTCTCTGCAGTGCTCGGTTTCAGTTGTGTGTGCTACTCTTGATGTCAGGGTGAGCTTCACCCCTGTGGTGGCCAGTGCCCTGTTTTGCCTCACCTCTTCCTCTGGCCCAGCATCCCAGCAATGATGACCCCAGACAGGGTGGATGAAAGTAGTTGGAATAGTATAAATATTTATTACCACAAAAACAACTCGATGATAGGTGGGGTTTTTTTTAATTTTTTAATATTTATTTATTTTTGAGAGAGAGCGTGCACAAGCTGGGGAGGGGCAGAGAGAGAGGGAGACACAGAATCTAAAGTAGGCTGTAGGCTCTGAGCTGTCAGCACAGAGCCCGACGCAGGGCTTGAACTCACGAACCGTGAGATCATGACCTGAGCTGAAGTCAGATGCTTAATTGACTGAGTCACCCAGGTACCCTTGGGGTGTTTTGCTTTGTTTTGTTTTGCTTACAATTTTTATACATAGGCATGGTTCTGAACTTTGGAGGGACTAGAATTGCTGTGCCTGTACATACAGAAGCACCCACTGCTGGGAGTGGGCTGGAGGTGGGTCATTTTCTCCACTCTGTTCCTCGGCACCTGGCACCTAACCAGTCCCTCGCCTGGCTAATACTAGTCCATAAACAATGGTTGTACTGATTTTGACATGGATCCCCTGCTTTGTGGACTAGCAATCAATCCAGTCTTTGGGTTCTTTGGTAACAGGAGAAGCACTGGAGGCAATACCTGAGCTGGAAGAGCTGAACTTGTCCTGGAACAGTAAAGTGGGAGGAAACTTGCCTCTGATCCTCCAGAAGTTCCAAGAAGGGAGCAAGATACAAACACTTGAGCTCGTAGATTGCGACCTCACATCAGAAGATGGGGCGTTTGTGGGTAGGTGGGATTTGGATGAGTCCTTCCCAGAAAATAAGTGTGAAGATGCCCACGATCAGACAGCATGGGGGTCAAAGTTGGCTGTGCTTTCTCTTACCCTGAATTGGAACAGTGGCGCACTGTACCCCCAGGTCACATGAAGCTGCCCTCCCCTTTATCCCCAGCAGTCACACCCTGCATTTTTACTGAGCTGCTCTTGTTTGTTTCTCTTCCCTCTAGGTCAGTTGCTACCCATGATGCAAAATCTTGAAGTACTTGATCTTTCCATTAACAGAAACATCGGTGGCAGTCTAAACAGTATTGCTCAGGGATTAAAAAGTACCTCAAATCTGAAAGTACTGAAGTTACATTCATGTGGACTATCGCAAAAGAGTGTCAGAATATTGGGTGAGGTTTTTATATACATGTGCAATTTTACTTTATAATTGCTGTTAGGACATTCAACAAAATATGCACAGTGGTTAGGCTGGGGAATAAGATGATAGGTAATTTACATCTTCCTTGTTTTATTACTTTCTAAGTCTTTTATGACAAGCATATACTTGCATGATTACAAAAACAACCTTTTAAAATGACTGCCTCTGAAAAGGCCAGGGTATTTTGGGTTTGAGATAGACATGGGGCAAAATAAAAGTTATGTGCTACTGAAGCTCTCCATTTTTCTCTTACTTTTGAAAAATGTCAGCATTATTTTATGCTTAGTAGTAGGAAGGAGTTGGTACTGATGAAAAGAACAGCATCAGTGGCATCTGTAGTTAAAATTTATTCCCCTATATAGAGTATCCACAGTGAGGGAGACCATGAAATGCAATTGTGTTTTTCCCTTCAACTTACAGAGCCTGTAATATCCTTCTCACTGGCAGTTTGCCTAAGTCTAGAATTCTCTGAAACGCCAATGCTCCAGTGTAGGAGGAGGAGAACCATTAGTTGCAGGGTTTGACCAGAGCCATTGGCACGCGTTGCAGATCATGGATGGTGTGTGTTAGAAGCCACGGTCAGGTCCAAAGATGACCAGATGGTAGGAAGTCTAAAGTTATTCCTTCGCCTTGGCTTTTCTCAGCCCAGTGTATTTTCTCCGTCTCCCTCTACGCACCTGCCTTCCACCTTGTAATTTGTCAAAATGGGACTTTTGACTTTCTTTGTAGATGCTGCTTTCAGGTACTTGTGTGAACTGAGGAAATTAGACCTTTCCTGCAACAAGGAGCTGGGTGGAGGTTTTGAAGACTCGCCAGCTCAGTTGGCCATGTTGGAGCATCTAGAAGTCCTGGATCTTCACCAGTGCTCGCTGACGGTAGATGACGTGATGTCGCTGAGTAAGTGTGAACTGTAGAGCCAAGGAAGGACTTTTGGAACCTCAGTATATGTTTGGAAACTTGGTAAATTCGAGGCGTCCCCTTAAACTTACAGTTTATGGAGTTACTGAAAGCGTCACATCCTAAAAAGTTCTGTGGATGCCTCCAATCTAGTATTTGGCATGTATGAAGTGCCCAGTAAGTATTAGCACATCTAAATTCCTCCTAAACACGTTTGTAAATGATGGATGTGGCACTTGAAGGAGAAAATTTTGAATATGTGTTGCTGTTTAGAAATGAGTCTGTGAGTCACAAAGTTTATTTCAAACAGGGATGTGGAAAGAAAGCTGAACAAAGGGCCTTGAGGCTTTCTGACTAACAAGTGAAGCCAAGCCCCTTAGATACAGACAAAGTTACACAAGTCAGCAGGGTGGTGCATAATGGGTGTACGTTACAACTTTAGGGCACACACCCACTTTCCACCATAGACACAATCCTGTAATTACCCCACATAATGTATAAATGCAGTTTCTTATAACAAACAGCGCAAGTGCAGCCTTGCCATTAAGGTTTTTAGTCCATCTGTGACCACAGTAACCCTTGAAAATACCTCCAGAATCAGACCACAGCTCACCACCTAGACTTCTACTACCCTGGTTCAGGCCACCGTCCTCTCGGGCCTAGGTTCCTGAGAGTCCAAATGGTCTCCCAGTTCCTCCTCTATCATTGTGACCTCATTCGCTACCCTTCCCCTCCTTGACTCTACCCCGGTCATTTGTGCGTGCTGACCTCTGTCCCTGGGGCCTTTGTCCTCGCTCCCTCTCCAGGTCAGGGGCCCCTCCTGTGTTGGGAACACCTTCAGAACCTCCCCTTTGCTCGGGCCCACAGTTGGTACCCCACAAATGCTTGTTGACTATGACTGATTGAAAGAATGAATCCATGAAAAACAAGACTAGAAACAATTTTTTAGTTGTTTTTAGTACGATTGGGGAAGGAAACGAGTTAAAATGGGTTCTTAGGTCTGACGTCTATATTTTAGACCTGTTGAATTACATTATTTTTATTTTTTAATGTTTATTTATTTTTGAGAGAGAGAGAGAGAGAGAGAGAGAGACAGAATGTGAGCGGGGGAGGAACAGAGAGAGAGGGAGACACAGAATCCAAAGCAGGCTCCAGGCTCCGAGCTGTCAGCACAGAGCCTGACACAGGGCTCAGACTCGTGAACTGCAGGATCATGACCTGAGCCAAAGTTGGACGCTTAAGCAACTGAAACTCCCAGGCATCCTGAGACCTGCTAAATTACATTTTAGACTCTTAGGCCTCAATTTGAAAAACAGAAGCGTCCAAGCCTTTCATTAAAGATTTTTAAGTAACAATCTGTTTCTGGGCTCCAAGTGGAGCCTTATGGAATATCACCATCCCCTTTACTTCTGAGTGTCATGCTTGGAGGAGACACTCCTGGGTTATGAATGCATCAGGTCCCAAAGAATGAAGTTCCCTCGGTACAACTGAGTAACGTTGTTACTCATCTTGTTACTCAGAGGAAGGGTACGGTGCTAGAGCACCTCCATTGTTACCACTAGCATAAGCACAAGGGATGGATTAGCCTCTCTTACTACATTTGCAGCCACCAACACGGGTGGATGGCCTTGGAAAGCTAATGATTATTTAATAACTGTAGCAAACTGTCTAATTTTGAAAAGATGGAAATGAACATACATCCTGTGTATACCTTATGGTATTAAGTAATTCCCCATTCTTCTTTCTGATCATTCTAGACAGCTCCAAAGAAATGGAATTACAGATCATTTAGCCAATCATCTAGCTGTATGGAGCACTGTGCCAAGGGCAAAGGCAAATTCACAGTCAGGGAGCTTCAGTCTGGCAGGGACAGGAATAAACCAACTACATGGCGAAGAGCAGTGCTGTGGGGGTTGGAAGAGGAAGAAACAGTTACATCTGTTGGGATTACACGTGCCTGCCTTCTCTCTTCTGCCTTTCTCCCGTCCTCCGTCCCTCCTCCCACAAATGTGTGTGTGCCTCCAGTGTTCTAGACTTTGATGCACACTCTGGGGATGAAGCAGGCCCTACATACAGACCTCACAGAAGCAAAAATAAATAGGGTGGTGTGATAGTGACCAAGGGGTTATGTGACCAAGGTGTCCCTGGAAGGCTCTCAGGGGTGAGCCAGCCCCACAGAGATGCCAGGATGCTGCATCTCCCACACTGGAAAGAGCGAGGCCAAAGGCTTGCAAGCACGAAAAGTAGCAGAAAGATAGTGAAGCAGGGTAACTCCTGGCACAGCAAGGCCCTCAGGACCCCAAGCCAGTGCTGTCACCAACAGACCTCCATCCTGACTGCTTGCTTTCATTGCCTTCCTCGTACTTATTACTTTATTCTGAGAAAAGAATGATGACACTGAACATTAATTGAGCTGTTAATGTGTGCCAGGCCATGTACCAAGTACTTTAAATATACTCAGTTGTTTTATCTTTCCAATGACCCTGTGAAGTACTGTTGTTCTTCTCATTATTGAGAAAACCGAGATTCAGGGAAGTTAAGTGACTTCCCTGAAGTCATACAATTCTTTAGCAGCAGAGGCAGGATTAGAACCAGTTTTGTCTCCAGAATCTTTGGTCTTAACTTCTAGCCTGAAGAGAGGCTTGGAAGCAGAAAAGCCCAAGCTGTACATTGGGAAGTGTGGCTGGTGTGCGTGTGCGCAGGGGTGTGTCAAGGAGGGAGATTGTGGGACCCAAACACCCAGAACACTCTTTGTGAGATGGTGCCTAAAACACGTCACTGCTGACATTTTAACAGCCCAGGTAATCCCTTTACTCTCGAGTCTTCAAGAGTTGGATTTATCTGCCAACAAAAAGATGGGCGGCTCTTCTGAAAACCTACTCAGCCGGCTCCGATTTTTACCAGCCCTGAAGTCCTTACTCATCAACAACTGTGCTTTGCAAAGTGAGACGTTTACCGCCCTCGGTAAGAGAATTCCCCAGATCCCTACAAGCACGTACAGTAACACATGAGAACACATATTCCATACATCAGAATTTCATGCCAAGGCTCGGCCACAGGCAAACTTGTGACGTACTAATTTGTCTTCTCTTCAGGAAATATGCTCCCCTAAAATTGGCCTTCTGAAGGCCGCATGAATGATTCTGGCATTTGCAAATCTAACATTTAAAATGTAGACTGTACGTGGGGCACCTGGGTGGCTCAGTTGGTTAAGCACCCGACTTCGGCTCAGGTCATGATCTCATGGTCCGTGAGTTCAAGCCCCACATTGGGCTCTGTGCTGTCAGTTCAGAGCCTGGAGCCTGCTTTGGATTCTGTCTCCCGCTCTCTGTCCTCCCACCCCATTCATGCTCTGTCTCTCAAAAAAAAAAAAACAAAAAACAAAAAACCCCCGAATAAATGTTAAAAAAAAAATTAAAATCTAGACTGTACGTAGCCAACTCTGGAGGTCCATATCCATGGTAACTTGTCATTTCACTGAGGTGACAATATAAACTGGATTGCTGGGAGTCTTATGGGAAAAGCGAGGCAGTTGCTAGTGTGTGAGTCTAGCTGACTGCCCAACATCTACTTCCCAGCATGATTTGTTGTCTTCTCTAGGAATCCAGGCCTGCTGGAAGGTCATGGATACAGCCCAGCCTAGACCAAGGGTCTAGAGAATCTGGAATTTCTGCCTTTTTGAGGGGCAAGACCATCACCTTCAAGCAGAGGGAGATATTCTGAGGCAGAGGCACTTTGTGTCACTTTACTGAATTTGCCACCCAAACAAAACACATTGCACACACATTGTTCTGTGCTGGCAGAGCAGAGCCTGCTTGGAATTCTCTCTCCCTCTCTCTCTGCCCCTCCCTGGCTCACACTCTCTCGTGCATGCTCTCAAAAATAAATAAAAATAAACTTGAAAAAAAAAAGTAAATTGGATCTTACTACTACCCAGTTTAAACAGACTCAATGGCTGCCTGCATCACCTCTGGTAAAATCCACATTCCTTCATGGGGTCTAAAAGGTGCAGGTGATCTCGGCCACTCTCCCCCTTGCTCCCTGAACCAGCTTCTTTCAGTTCCTTCCTGTCACTGGGCTCGCCTCTGTCTTCAGGCCTTTCTGTTTTCTGGATGGAATGCCCCCACACCCTATTCTTTCTTGGGGAGCCCTGACTTCAGGTCTCAGCATGAATGCTCCCTGTTAATACAGCATCTCTGATCTAAATTAGGAGCCCCGTATCTTTTTTATAGTTTTTATCAGAATTTGAAGTTATGTATTTATTTGTGTGTTTTTCTCAATGTGCATATTTCCCCCAGTTTATAACCTCCTTGAAGGCAGAGATGACACTTCTTCTTCACTGTATATACCCTAACCACATTTTAGGTATTTCTGACATTAGCTAAGCAAGTAAAACAAAGTAACTTCTCAAAGGGGTCTGTAATCCCCCAAATGGTTAGGTAAACACATGCACGCACATACATGATGCATGCCATTGCTCAGACTAATGTTCAGTTAGGAAAGTGCTACAAAAAATAAATTTAGGGACAACGTGATTTTTAAAAAATATATATTTTTAATGTTTATTTTTTGAGAGAGAGCACATGTGTGCAGGAATGGGGCAGAGAGGGAGGGAGATAGAGGATCCAAAGCAGTTTCTGAGCTGACACCAGAGAGCCTGACGTGGGCTATTCAAACCCACAAACCTTGAGATCATGACCTGAGCCCGACCTCAGATGCTTAACCAACTGTGCCACCCAGGTGCCCCCATGATGTTTTATAAATATACTTTCTATTTGGAAAAAGTTGGATAATTTTTCTTTTTAATCTCTCTTTCTAAACTCTTTTTTTTTTTTTAACGTTTATTTATTTTTGAGACAGAGAGAGACAGAGAACGGGGGAGGGTCAGAGAGAGGGAGACACAGAATCCGAAACAGGCTCCAGGCTCTGAGCTGTCAGCACAGAGCCCGACGCGGGGCTCAAACTCACGGACCACGAGATCATGACCTGAGCCTAAGTCGGCCGCTTAACCGACTGAACCACCCAGGCGCCCCAAAAGTTGGATAATTTCTAAAGAAATTTTTGTTTTTAATTTTGTGTCTTCTGCCATCAGAGGATAATAACTCCTTTCAATTATTGCTGCATAATGAATCATAATCAAGCAGATATTACACTGAATTATATCAGTTTGCATTAAGACATAAACGTATTTCTCCACCTTAATTTTAAAAGAAAAAGCTCCATTTCTCATTGATAGGTCCCTGTACCATGTAGGTGATAGGGATTTTCTTTTTACATATTATAAAAGGATATATATTTGCCCCTTGGACACCTGTTATTCTTTAGAAAGAAGATTGGAATTAAAGCATAATTAACTGTATCTTGGCAACAAGTTGTTTGGGTTAATTGCAATATTAGGGGCAACTGAGAATCGAGCAGAACCTCTTTTAATCTTCTTTAAAAATCTCTCCAAAATACACTAGTTCCCTTCCTTGTCTCTGTCACTGCAGGTAGGTAGACACAAACATATTCTGGTGTTTCAGAGTCTTGAGGAGACTTGGCCCCCTGTCTGAACCTTAGCGGTAACTGTACAAGGGACTACGTAAAACCAGGACACGTACTGGAAATCCTGACCAGCTGTCCAAATCCTTTGCCTCTTTCTCCCTCCTGGATGTCAACTGAAGGAGAAAAATCCCAGTCAATAGTGAATTCCATTTCACCGAGTTTACTTTCCCAAAGTTTCCAGCATTTCTCTCAAATAAAAATAGACAACAAAAGCTGTGGTCATGAATTTTGGGAAAAAGACAAGTCTCCACAACTGTCTTAACTTTAGTTCTATTAATATGTTGCCCCAGGTTGCTCAGTTTCAAAGAGGGAAGCCTAAATGCTTGCTCTTCTTACTATTCTCAATTTTAGCTGAAGCCTCTGCTCACCTCCCTGCTCTGGAAGTATTCGACCTTTCTTGGAACAAATGTATTGGTGGCAACATGAAGCTGCTTCTGGAAACACTGAAGTTCTCAGAGTCCCTTCAAGTGCTGAGACTGAGCAGCTGTTCCCTGGTGACAGAGGACGTGGCTGTCCTGGGTTCGTATCTACTGGTCCCAAAGCAGTGCTGGCACAGGGAGCCCAGTGCGCCTGTCCTGCAAGGGGAAGGAAGGGAAGGAGGGCAGCCAGTCCTGTGGCTGAGCCCTCTGCAAAGCTTCCCTTCTCTCTGACACCTGCTTAGAAGAGATCTGGTGAAAATGAATAAGGGCAATTCAAAGGCCAGGAAGAGAGTGGCGGGCTTTTCACAAAGGGGGAGATGGGCATAGATGTGGTAATGGGTCGTTCCAGCTTCTGCTCCTTGTCTTCCCCAAAGCAGGACAGTTGTGGCATTCTGTAGCCAGCTTGGTGTTACTCAAATTTCAGTTACCTACGGTCTGCCTTCACAAAGTTTGCCCTGTCCACGTCGTACCTGCGCTGTTACTTAATTTTTTCTTCATGTTAACTCTTTAACTTAAATGCTTTTATTTAAACAAGAAACTGAGGGGTGCCTGGGTGGTTCAGTAGGTTAAGATCGGACTCTTGATCTCAGCTCAGGTCATTATATCATGGTGTGTGGGATCGTGCCCCTTGTTGAGTTCTGCACTTACAGCGTGGAGCCTGCTTTCGATTCTCTCTCCCTCTCTCTCTGCCCCTCCATGCCTCAAAAACAAAACAAAACAAAAACAGGAAACTGATCATCACTATAACTGAAATACAGGCATCACTTCTCATATATAGACATTGTTAGACTGTTGCCATATGAAAGCTTTGAACAGAGGTTCATTCTTGGTTAGAAAAAGGGGGAGAGAGAGCTTTAGAGGCATATTAGCATCAATCTGACGCTTTCTCTACGTCAATTTTTTTTTTAATTTTTTTTTCAACGTTTATTTATTTTTGGGACAGAGAGAGACAGAGCATGAACGGGGGAGGGGCAGAGAGAGAGGGAGACACAGAATCAGAAACAGGCTCCAGGCTCTGAGCCATCAGCCCAGACCCCGACGCGGGGCTCGAACTCACGGACTGCGAGATCGTGACCTGGCTGAAGTCGGACACTTAACCGACTGCGCCACCCAGGCGCCCCTCTCCATGTCAATTTAGAAAGATGGAATGAGAATTGAATAAGGAATAGCTTGTACACTGTGGGATTCAGAGTCTATAATACCATTCTCACATATCCCCAAAATCGCCTCTATATGTCCGTTTCCCATTGGAAAACAATGAATTGGAGACTACACCTGTGTCTCTCATCTACTCTTGTCCCCACACCTCTATCGCTGTGTAACCACCAGCTGCCAGATCTCTGAAGCAATGAGCACCCCTCCAAAAACATTTCAGTTAATAACAAGTATTAATGTGTGTGGTTAGCCATTGCCACTTTTATATTGCTTTGATTATTTTAACAAACATCCTTTAAGAATTTCTTAATCACTTGTACCTTATTTTTTCCCTTTATAAATAACAGCACTTTCCCAGAGTAAACTACATAAGTATTTCCACAACCCATGATCCGATTACCCAGATTTTAAAAATATATAATAAATATAAAATTGTGAAATAATCATAATTAGGATACTCACATGATTGGCAAATTCAAACAGTACAGGAAAGTTAAAACAATGTCTGGGATTTGCTTTAAACTATAATAATACGATCATCTCAAAAAGCATAGATTCATCTCAGTATATAGAGAAAAAGCACTTGACAAGATTCAACATCTATGCATGATAAAAACCCTCAACAAAGTGGGACTGGAGGGAACACACTTTAACATAATAAAAACCATATATGCCAAACCTACAGCTAACATCATATTTTCCCTTCAATGGGGAAAAACTGAGAGCTTTCCCCTAAGGTCAGGCACAAGGCAAGGATGTTCACTCTTGCCACTCTTATTCCACATAGTACTGGAAGTCCTAGCCACAGCAGTCAGACAAAAAAAGAACTAAGAGGCATCCAAATTGGTAAGGAAGAAGTAAAACTTTCACTATTTGCAGATGACACAATGATATATCTAGAAAACCCTAATGTTCCACCAAAAACTATTAGAACTGATAAATGAATTTGGTAAAGTTTCAGGATTCAAAGTCAATATACAGAATTCTGTTGCATTTCTATACACTAATAATGAAGCAGCAGAAAGAGAAATTTAAGAAGATAATCACATTTACAATTGCACCAAAAATAATAAAATACCTAGGAAAAAACTTAATGAAGGAGGTAAAAGACCTATATTCTGAGAACTATAGAACAGTGATAGAAGAAATTGGAGATGACACAAACAAATGGAAAGATATTCCATAGTCATGGGCTGGGAGAACAAATATTATTAAAATGTCCATAGCTACCCAAAGCAATCTACAGATTTAATACAATCCCTATCAAAATACCAACAGCATTTTTTACAGAACTAGAACAAGTAATCCTAAAATGTATATGGAAACCCAAAAGACCTTGAATAGTCAAAGCAATCTAGAAAAAGAACAAAATTGGATCCTAGATTTCAAGATATACTACAAAGTTGTAGTAATGTCAACAGTATGGTACTGGCACAAATAGACACATAGATCAATAGAACAGAACAAGACCCAAGAAATAAATCTATGCTTATATGATCAAGTAATCTATGGCAAAGGAGGCAAGAATATACAATGTTGGGCAGAGACAGTTTCTTCAATAAATGGTATTGGGATAACTGGACACCTACATGCAAAAGAATGAAACTGAGCCACTTTCTTCCACCATACACAAAAACTCAAAATGGATTAGAGACCTAAATGTGAGACCTAAAACCATAAAACTCTTGGAAGAAAACATAGGCAGTGATCTGGACATTGGCCTTAGCAACCTTGGCCTAGATAGAACTCCTCAGGCAAGAAAAACAAAAGCAAAATTAAACTATTGGGACTACACCAAAAAAAAAAAAAAAAAAAAAAAAAAGCTTTTGCACAATGAAGGAAACCACCAAAAGCATGAAAAGGCAACTTACTGAATGGGAGAAGATATTTGCAAATGACATATTCAATAAGGCATTAATATCCACAATGTATAAAGAATTTATACAATTCAACACCAAAAATCCCAAATAATCCAATTAAAAAATGGGCAGAAGAACTGAACAGAGGTTTTCCCAAAGAAGACATGCAGATGGCCAACAGACACATGAAAAGATGCTCAATATCATTGGTCAATGGGGGGATGCAAATCAAAACCACAACGAGGGAGCGCCTGGCTGGCTCAGTCAGTGGAGCATGGTGACACTTGATCTCAGGGTTGTATGTTTGAGCCCCACATTGGGTGTAGACGTTACTTTAAAAAAAATCTTAAAACACAACACAGTGAAGAATCACCTAACACCTGTCAGAATGGTTAAAATCAAAAAGTCAACAAGTGTTGGAGAGGATATGGAGAAAAAAGAACCCTCATGCACCATTCATGGCAATGTAAATTGGTGCAGCTACTGTGGAAAACTGTATGGAGGTTCCTCAAAAAATTAAAAATGGAAATATCATGATCCAGTAATCCTACTACTGGGTACTTACCCAAAGAAAACACAAACACTAATTTGAAAAGATATATGCACCCCTGTGTTTATTGCAGCATTATTTATAATAGCCAAGATATGGAAGCAACCTAAGTGTCCACAGACAGATGAATGGATAAAGAAGAGTGATATGTATGTATACATATAATATTTCTGAGCCATAAAAAAAGAATGAGATCTTGTTTAAAAAGATACACACAGGGCGCCTGGGTGGCGCAGTCAGTTAAGCGTCCGACTTCAGCCAGGTCACGATCTCGCGGTCTGTGAGTTCGAGCCCCGCGTCAGGCTCTGATGGCTCAGAGCCTGGAGCCTGTTTCAGATTCTGTGTCTCCCTCTCTCTCTGCCCCTTCCCCGTTCATGCTCTGTCTCTCTCTGTCCCAAAAATAAAAATAAATAAACGTTGAAAAAAAAATACAAACCTACACTTCCCTCTCTTTTTCTTAATTAAGTAAGCTCTACACCTAACATGGGACTTGAACCCATGACCCAAAGGTTGAGTCACATGCTGTACAGACTAAGCCAGCCAGGTGCCCCAAGAATGAGATCTTGCTGCTTGTGACAACATAGTTGGACCTAGAGGGTGTAATGCTAAGTGAAATAAGTAAATACTATAGGATTGCACTTATATGTGGAATCTAAAATGCAAAACAACAACAACAACAAAAACAGACTCTTTTTTTAAAAAATGTTTATTTTTGACAGAGAAACAGAGCATGAGTGGGGGAGGGGCAGAGAGAGGGAGACACAGAATCCAAAGTAGGCTCCGGGCTCTGAGCTGTCAGCACAGAGCCTGATGTGGGGCTCGAACTCACACACCGTGAGATCATGAACTGAGCCAAAGTTGGACTTTCAACCCACTGAGCCACCCAGGCGCCCCACAAAAAAATGGACTCTTAAATACAGAGGACAAACTTGTAGTTACCAGAGAGGAGGTAGGTGGGGGATGGGTGAAAAGATAAAGGGAATTCAGAGGTACAAAATAAATAAGTCCTGGAGATGAAAAGTACAGCACAGGGAATACAGTCAATAACATTCTAGGATAAATAAAAATAGAATATAGTCATATCTTGGAGATATTGTGGGTTCAGTTTCAGACTACCACAATAAAGAAAAGACTGCAAAAAAGCGAGTCCACTCAATTTTCTGGTTTCCCAGTACACTATACTATAGTCTATTAAGTGTGCAATATGTTATGTCTAAAAAAAAGAACATATTTGCCTTAGTTTAAAAATATTGCTGAAAAGTGCTAACCATCATCTGAGCTTTCAGCAAGTCATAATCACTGATCACATAATAAGGAAAAAGTTTGACATATTGTGAGAATTACCAAAATGTGACATAGAGACACAAAGTGAGTAAATGCTGTTGGAAAAAATGGTGCTTGGTGCAGAGTTGCCACAAACTGCCAATTTGTTATTTAAAATAAAAAAAAGCACTGTCTGCAAAGCACAGTAAAGTGAAGTGGAATAAAACGACGTATGCCTCTACTTAAAGAAAAAGAAAGGAAAGAAAGAAAGAAAGAAAGAAAGAAAGAAAGAGGAAAGAAGATGGGAAGTAGGTGAAACAAGACTGATGTAATGAAGCCGAATGATGGGGACACAGGAGTTCATGCTCCTATGTTTTGTACCTTTGAAAATTTCCACAATAGAAAAATACTTCAATAGGAAAAGCATGCACATTGTCTTTAACACTTAGGTCTTGAGAATATGGTGAGTCATGTTGTAGAGCAAGGAAGAAATACACATGAACATGGACACCTAGGAATGGAGGGCAGCTGTTGAGTGCCTGGAATGCTAAGCTCCAAATAAATGCACAGTGGAACCAAACTGTGGGTAAGATTAAAGTGATGGGGATGGAGCATCCTGTTTGTTCTGGAAGCCAGGACACGTGAAGAATGACTGAAAGACCTGGGCACATTTAGTCCTAAAGGGGGAGAAGTTGACGGGACCAGACTCTGGTCCAACACGGCAGGGCTGGTGTGAGGGAGGAGCTGAGGTGTCCAGCAGGCTGTGGGGGCAATCAGTGAAAGTCACTGGAAGGCAGAAAGGGACCCGGAGGAAGGGCTCTCTCCAGCTTGGAACTCTCTCACTCTGTTGGGGCAACCTGAGGGGATGCTTCAGGCAGGAGCAGGCTGGTCTCCAGTAGAGGAGTCGTGAAAGAGAGAGTCCTCTCTGATCATTGATCTGGAGGTTGGATGAGGAGACCTCCAAAGCCCCTGCCCACTCGAGATTCTGTGCTACTCATCTGATCTCTGTAATCCATCCCTGCTTTCGGCTGGCAAGGGAAGCACACACTGTTTGCTTTGGGTAGCTCTCCTGTCTCCCCTTACAGGTGTTATCATCTTTTCATTGCTTCATCACTATTATTTATTAAGTGCCATTTTAGGTAGTACTGTGATATGTGCTCTTCAAAGGGAAAATTGTTCTGTGTATTAGAGGTCCCTAAGGTGAATTAGAAACTACCCAGGTGTCTTTTGAGCTTGGAAAGTGCTCAGTTAAATATTTGCTGAATGAAGAATGACTGAATGAGCAGTGAACAATTAAACAGTATTAAACAGCAAGAAGACTATTTACAAATAAATGGTCCTCATTAAAGCCAATCACTCCCATATTTAATTAGAGTCTGCAGGAAGAGCTGGGACTCTAGTTGAGCCAAGAGCAGGAACTTGACAAAAAAGATATTCTTTGGGTTGGGATTTGGAAAGAAAAAACGAACACTTTTCAAGCTGTATTGGAATACACAGAGAATAGCTCTGGTAAGTTCAGATGCCCTGATTAAAGCTGGTAGCTAATAACAAATCATTAAGAATCGCCTATCTTGTCATTACCAACCTTGGAGCTACTGTGTTACTGGAAGTGGCAAACAGCCACAGTAGAAAGTATTCTTGTATTTTAGCACTTAGCGTGATCTCATTTTTCAGCATCACTAATACAGACGGGTCATCTTGCCAAGCTGCAGAAGCTTATCCTGAGCTATAACGACAATATCTGTGACACAGGATGGGCCATCTTCTGCCAAAACATGTGGTTCCTCAAAGAGTTAACCGAGCTGGATATCAGCCTTAGGCCATCAACTTCCCGGGACTGCGGACAATGGTTTAGACATTTGTTATGTGCTGTCACCACACTTCCCAAGATCACGGAGATAGGGATGAAAAGGTGGATCCTCCCTGCTACACAGGAGGAAGAACTCCAACGTTTTCACCAAGATCACAGATGCAGCATTCACTTTGACCTTGGTGAATTTCAGAAAGCTGATTTCCCATGGCTTAACTAAGCTATAAACCATTATCTGGAGGAGGAAAAAAACATGAATGAATCCCAGTGTAATCAAAGGAGTATCAACTTCTGGGCTGTTTAGTGGGATTGATGTTACAAAAGCTTTGTAAATATGTATATGGTAATCTAATATGAGCATGTCTTTATTCTCAAATGACAAGGATGACATTTTCCCCTGGAGTTTCATTTATTTTGGAAATCTAATTCACTTACTATTTAGAAGGCCTGCCAAAGATGTTTAGATTCTGGTAACACATTTCCTTTTTTCTTGCCCCGGGATTTTCTCCCCCTTGTTTTCCTACATGATAAATGTTCTAAATATAAGGGTGTGTAAGTACATGTGTGAGTGTGTGTATGAGTGTGAGTGTGAAATCTAATGTGAAAAGCACTAGCTATGTAATAGTTTTATGTTATCATTATTATTATATGTATCTTAATGTAAACTACTTGCATTTTCATCAGGAAGTGTGCCCTTCCATGGTTTATTATTTTATGTCCTGGTGCTTTTTATCTCAGATATAAACCATGAATGCTAACAATGGTCACTGACATAAATCTTAGTAAAAAGGTGGTCAAAAAATCAAAACCCAGTATCAAAAACACATCTTGTTAAAATTTTTATTGTTGAAAGAAACTAACATACTAGCTCTGGGCATTTTTTTGGCATGGTTTTTGCTACATAAAACCTATTTAATTCATTAAAAAGTTTTTGTCTTGCTCTAAGTGATTTTTAAAATACTGCGGTATCTTTTGCAGGAGCATGGAACTCACTGCATAGCAGAAGTGTGTGTTTGCTCACACATTTCTATTCTCATACACTCTAATGATGTTTTGCTTTCTTGTTGCTACACTAATAATTTGTGTTGCAATTATTGCTTGAAAGACATGTGGAATTTGAAATCAAAATTACTCCAAAAGAAAGCCATCAGGATAAGAAGCTTTTGGGTGATGTAAATGGGGATGTTTTAGGTAATTGTGGTATTCATTCTCTGGGCATCCCCATGGATTCCATGGGCACTTGTGCTCCTGTGTTTACGTGAACACATGTAAAACCTATGAATTAGGCAAAAACTGGAAACACCAATATCCTTCAGTGGGTGAATGCTTAAACAAACTATCGTACTAGGTGATACTGCTTAGCAATAAATTGATACATCAACAATGCAAATGGACTTCCAGTTCTGCTGAATGAAAAAGCCAGTCCCCAAAGGTTATGTAGTCTGTGATTCCAATTATAGGACATTCTTGAAATAACAAAATTACAGAGATGGAGAAAAGGCTAGGGATCAGAAGAGGGGTAGGTCATAGGTGTGACAAAGGAATAGCACAAAGGAGACTTGTGCCACACAAGTCCACATGACAAAACCGTGTTGAACTACACACTCACACAGAAGCACACATACTACAGAAGGAATCTGAATAAGCTATTCTGGTTTCGTTATTAGAGTTATGTGAGATGTCAACACTGAGGGAGGGTGAAGGGGCATGGACCTCCCTGTCCATTTCTTCAGAACTTCCTATGAGTCTCTATTTCAGAATTAAAAGTTGTAGGGGTGCCTGGCTGGCTCAGTAGGAAGAGCATAGAACTCTTGATCTCGGGGTCATGAGTTCAAGCCCCATGTTGAGTGTAGAGATTACTTAAATAAATAAACTTTAAAAAAAGTTGTAGAGAAGGTAGTACAATGAACCTCCATTTGCCTATCTCATGTGTCTATACTTACTGACTTAAGGCCGATCTTGTTCCATTTGGATCCCCCACACTTCCCTCTCCCCGATATTATGCCACAGTTCCCAGGCATCATATCATTTCATCCATAAATATTTCAATAAATTGAGAATCTTTATTTTTACACATAACCATAATTCTATGAATAATTTTAGTGTGCTAGGTATCTAATTCCTAGATGTTTTGCCTTCGTAATCCATCGGGGTTCATTACCTCAATTCATTATAGAATTATTTCTTATTTTTCTTCACAGCTTTTCCTTTTGCATTTTCCCCCCCTTTCTTATCTTTTGGAGAAGTCTTTCCTTTCTTTTGCACTTTTAGTTCTTCAAATCTCCCCAGTCCTTTCCGGACCATTATTCCGCGCCACCATGCCTGAATCTGAAAACAAGATAAACCCAAACAGCATCAGCTGGTATCACTCTGGACTGGGGATGGCGATCTCTTTGTTCTGGATATGTAGTTCTAAAGACGTAGGGAATGGAATGTCATTAGAACTCCACCTTATTTTCTCTCTCTCAATTGGCCAGTCATCTTGGCAAATGTAAAAAAATAAGAAAGAAAAGAAAAGAAAGAAAAGAAAAATTCAGTGCTTTTATGTCACGGGCACTGTTCTAGACATTTAGGAAACAGCAGTTAAAAGCAAATGTCACTGGGGCACCTGAGTGGCTCAGTTGGTTAAGCGTCTGACTTCAGCTCAGGTCATGATCTCACAGTTCATGGGTTGGAGCCCCGCATCAAGCTTCTCACTGGGTGGAGCCTGCCAGGAATTCTTTCTCTCCCTCTCTCTCTGCCTCTCCCCTGCTTGCTCTCTCTCTCTCTCTCTCTCTCTCTCTCTCTGGCTTTCTCTCTCTCAATAAATAAATAAAAACTTAAAGAAAAAGCTAATGTCACTGATCTCACATTGCAGGAAGGAGAGGATACAGGATAGATGGTAATAAGTGCCATGGAGAAAACAGAGCACAGTAAGGGGAAATCAGGAGGGCTTATACCTGTCTTCCCTCTGTTACTGGGTTGCTGTGCTTCTACCTACAGCCAGCCCTCGCTCGTTCTGAGATCCTGTGCCCTCCACCTACTCAGAAATATCCCACCTCTGAACCTTCCAGTGCCTCCCCACTTCTCTCAGAAAAAAAGCTCAAGTCCTTACAGTGGCTTACAAGGCCCTATCCAATCTGCCCCCTCCCTCTCGACCTCACTGCCTCTTACCTACTCCCCCACCTCGCTCACTGTGCTCCAACTGTGCGGGGCTCCCCACTGTCAGACACTCCTGGCACAACCTCAGCTCACAGCCTTTGTGTGTACTGCTTCCTCTGTCTGGAACACTCTTCCCAATATTCAGATGGCTTACCCTCCAGTTCTTCCAGTAGTTGCTCACTTGTCATGGCCGTAGACTGAACCGTGCCCCCTCACTCCCTGCTTTTATGTTAAATGTCCTAACCTCCAATGTGAATGTATTTGGAGATGGGCCCTTGGGAGGTAATTAAGCTTAGATGAGGTCATGAGGGTGGGGTCTTCACGATAAGATTAGTGCCCTTATAAGAGACACCAGAAAGCGCGTTCTGTCTCTCTGTCATGAGAGGACACAGCAAGAAGACAGCCATGTGCAAGGCAGAATGAGAGCTCTCAACAGAAATGGACCATGCCGGCACCATAATCCTGGACTTCCAGCCTCTGAAACTGTGAGAAAATTTCTGTTGTTTAAGACACCCAGTCTATGGTATATTGTTATGGGAGCTTGAGCTGACTAAGCCAGTCATTTTTCCAATGAGGCCTACCCTGACCTTCCTATTTAAATTGAACCTCCCTCAACACAACCAACCCCCCTCCCCTGCACACACACACACACACACACACACACACACACAACTTCTGGCGATCTCAGTTCCCCTTAGCTTGAACTTTTTTCCCATGCCAGTTATCACTTTCTAACAGACTATATAATTTTATGTTTTATATTTCATTTTTTCATTTCCATCACACTAGACTTTAGGCAATAAGAGGACAGAAAAAAAATCTGTTTTGCTCACTGATGCAATTCCACTGCCTAGAACAGTGCCTGGCACATAGCAAAAAGCAAAAAATAAGTATTTGTTGATGAGTGAACAACTGAATGAATGGAGTGGGTGGGCTATGCTGTTTTATGTAAAGTGGATCACAGGCAGGTATGAGGAGATGTGAGCAGGGACTGAACTAAGTGAGAGCCTTGTCCGTATCTGAGCAGAGGGAGGAGCAGGGGAAAAATACCAAGGATCGTTTGTGATGTGAAAACGGGACAGATGAGATGGGAAGTGACAGCATCAGCACATCCGTTCAGGTGGGGATTTTCCCAGGGAACGGTATCGCCCTCTAGAGGCATTCTAGACATTCACGGGGTTTTCTGTTATCTCCAGGCTTAGCAGTCTTCCAGTTGTGTAACATGTACCCGGTGCACAGAGACTTTTCCAGGGTGTGCAGGCTTGGATGATCTGGAGGCGACCCATCTCCAGAGCTTCAGCTTGCACGTGCACCCCTTCCTACAATGTCTCTGCCTAGGAAAACAACTGCTGGTTTTCTCCATTCCCACTTCTGCCTTCACAACTCCCACCTGAATCTGACTAGGGTGTGTTGAGCTGGACTCCAGAAACCTCTGGGACACCACAAAAAAAGAGACAATATAGAGCGGCAGTATTGAAAAAAACAAAACAAATGAACAAACAACGCCATAAAACAGACTCTTAAATACAGAGAACAGTGGGGGCATGAGTGGACTAGGGGACTGGTGGTGACTAACTGTGGTGAACACTGCATGATACACAGAATCGTCAAATCAATATGTGATGTGACCCAAAACTAATATAGAATTGTATGTCAATTACATTTCAATAATAAAAGACTAGCAGTATTGATGTTGGCTCTAGGGACTAGGTAACCAATCCTTTTGTAAAGCAAGTGGTTCCCAGCTCTTTGCCCTCAAGAAAATTGGAAGAAGGCCAGTTGATTTGCCAGCTAAGAGCCTGCTATGAGTTTCTGGGATAGAAATCTGGAAGAAGTTCAGAGATGTGTGAATCATTACCATTTGAAACAAAACAGTATGGGCGCGCGCGCGCACACACACGCACACAAAGCTTCTTCCATTCTTTTCAATTTAACTATGTAAACAAGGTTCATCTATAAAATGAAAAATGGGACTAGAACTGACATCAACCCTATCACATTCTAGCAATAAGTAATGCTATAAGCATTACTTATAGTAATGTTTATGTGGGAATATATAAACGATGTGGAAAAGTCTCATCTGTGTATGTATTTCTTCCCCCAAGTCCTATAGGTCAAATAATTAACCACCAAAATTTGCAATGGATTTTATGCTGTTTTGTTCAGTTTTACGCAACTAAGAATTGTAATATGACTCAATCCAGGATGTAGAAACACTATGGCCACAGAAAAAAATTTAATTTTAAAACTTAATTTGTATAAATATTTTTGTTGCCTGAAAGTATGAACGGTGATCTATAAATGACTTAGAATTACATATATAAAACATTAAGATCAATTCTTAGGGGAAAGTGAAATAGACATACATGTTCAAGAAGAAAACGGATATAAAATTTTTGCCTAGAAAATAAGTTTGCTCAAGTATTTCGTAAACCGATGTGACTGACAAAATCATAGTGGTATTTAGAATCCACTGGATACATTTAAGATACTGATCTAAGAGCTCTATTTCAAGATGTCAATATTCAAAACTCACTGGCAAGTAAATCCTTTGCAATAATTTAAACTTAGTGGCAAAAAAATTAAATATCAACTTTACTATTTTTTAATATTTTTGATAATGTTTATTTATTTTTGAGAGAGGGAGAGAGACAGAGTGCAAGCAGGGGAGGGGCAGAGAGAGAGGGAGACACAGAATCTGAAACAGACTTCAGGCTCTGAGCTGTCAGCACAGAGCCTGATGCAGGGCTTGAACCCACTGGCCATGAGATCATGACCTGAGCCGAAGTTGAACGCTTAACCTACTGAGCCATCCAGGCACCCCTAAATATCAATTTTAAAATGTGCAAGAGGTTTCTCACAATACTTTTAGGAAGTATCCAAAAAATATTATTTTCATTCTTCCAGTGTAGCTATTCCTGAGAATATACATATTAAAATAAATAATATAAATTACTTTCCTTTTTCCTTTATGTTGCAGCTTGGGCATTATTTTCATTTATTAAAATTGTGTTGGGGCACCTGGGTGGCTCAGTCGGCTAAGCACCTGACTCTTGGTTTCGGCTCAGGTCACAATCTCACAGTTGGTGAGTTCGAGCCCTGCATCAGGCTCTGTGCTGACAGTGCAGAGGCTGCTTGGGATTCTCCATGTCCCCCTCTCTGTATCTCTCAAAGTAAATAAATAAACATTTTTAAAAAATTATGTGGTTTTGGTAGGTTACATTATCTGAGTTTAACTTCGGAAGAAGAAAGAAGGTATCACATAATATTTATCACAGAAGAGAGGGTGTTAGGTTTGATACAGATAAGGGCCATTGACAGAGGAGATCAAAGACTGACTCTTGTTCTGGGTAAAAAGGAAAATCATGGATTTCAGCAGAGCAGTGATAAGATCTGACCTACATTTTAACAGCATTGGTCTGACTGCCAAGTGGAAGGTATACTGTAGGGGGTGCAGCTATACAAGTGGGGGCACTAATGGGAGGACTAATGTGGTCATCAGGTTGTGGGGCAGTGGGGGCTTGACCAGTTGAATAAAGAATACTGAATACTGACTGAAGTGGACCCTGGCCTGTCCTAGTCTGTCTGGGGGTATCCTATGTCTCCATGGGCGAGGTGGGTAAGGAGAGGACAAGATTCTTTGCTCTCCTTGTTTTAAAGGCTCTTCGCCCTTCAATCCTAGTTAATGGCAGAGAAGAACTCCGGTCTCTACACCCCTGCCCTGTCAGGACTTTCACTTCTGATTTTGCAGCCTTAGCTTAGTGAATTTGTTAATATAAGCTCTTCAGTCCTTCGAATAGTCCAAGAATTTTAGACTGTTTGGGGGATTTGAAGTTTTGATTTCTTTCAGCTGTGTGTCGCCTCCTTATCTGACAAAGACATGAAGGACAAAAATGCAAAAAAAAAATGCTAAGATGGTATTCCAAGTTCCTCTTGCTTAATTCTGAGGATATAAAGGAAGTAAGAGTCCCTACTCTCGGTGAGGACAAGGTATAGATGTGTAAAGAGCAGCTCCAGAATAGTCTGTAATATATTTAACATTAACCCCTCTCCAAAGCAACTGTGAATGTGCCAGAATTTTTGCTGCTGTTACCTTTGTTGCCATTATTTTCATGTTTCTTTTTGTCTTAAAGTATGTCCATATAGCCTGATTGCCTTCGGCGCACACTTCTCCTGGGGGGTCCTCCATAGGATTGTTCATCAGTGTCAAAACCTTTAGATTCATCAGGCTATCCAAATTCTCTGGAAGACAGGTGATCAAGTTGTCCTCAAGCAGTAATTCTTTCAAAGCTGAAACAGTTTGTTTTTCAATGATAGGTTCATCTTAAGAGCAAGCAAAATTAAAATGTACGCTCTTTAGTCTACTGGCTCTGAAATATTTGTTTCCTGTGCTGTCGTGTCACAAAAGACACAGATTGCATAAGGCAGACCAAGTTCTCTTCCTTATAACAGTTCAGGGTTGTGAGAGCCAGTGCATGAGAGACAGAAAAGTAGTACACACTAAAAAAAAACTGATAATGGTTCATTCCTCCAGGGGCCAAGGACAGGATAAAGATGTATGGTCAGAAGCATTACTAAGGAACAAGCCCACCCTCACCTCTAACCTTTGAATGTCTTGGGGGTAGGCCACAGCTTCCACTCATATTTCTTCACCCTCTTTTCATTAAAGAGAAAGAGTCATAGTTTGAAAACTATCTCTAAACCTGAAGATTCAGCACACTATGGCCAAAAACATTTTTTTTTTTAATTTGGTCCCCCTAGAAGCTCAGCAAAAGGTTGTTAAATGGATGGATGAACTGATGCATGTACAAATAAAGACTGGTTTAGCCTAGCATAAAATGTTTGGGTGTTTAAATATGAATCATATAGGACTTTTCATGCCAATCATACAGCTCCAAAAGTCCTGCCTTGCTGATTTCATCACTCAGGGTCAACACTTTTCCTTTCATTCAAGTGACTTAGTGACCTAGTGCAAATCTGCCGCAGGACCCCCAACTCCAAATTCTGGCATGTAGTAGGTATTCAGTAAATTAGTGTTGGTTGTATGATGACCATCTGGGTGAATGCTAATTTTCTTAGCAGTTGGTATTTACTCCTCTATTCAATTTACAAGAAACAGTCTAACTGTCTTTGTGAGGCTCTTAGCTGTGCTCATCAGGCATCTGGCTTTCCTTGTCTCACTAGTGAGGCCTTCGAGGAGGTAATAGGGTAGGGCTCAGCTCTCTGAACATTGAGATTGGTCTTTGGTAAATCAAGGAAATGGGACATGCTGGCCTCACACTCCACTACACTGAGGATCTACTAAGATTCCTCACCTTGTGCTTGGCAAATGGAATCTGGAAGTTGCTTAAGCAGGTTGTGGCAGCAATTTAGAATTTCCAGGTTAGGCATGGATCCCAAGGATGTGGGCAGGTACTCCAGATGATTGTTCTCTATATACAGCTCTTTAAGATTCTGAAAAACAGAGGTGCCTGGGTGGCTCAGTCAGTTAAACATCTGACTTCGGCTCAGGTCATGATCTCACGGTTCATGGATTTGAGTTCTGTGTCAGGCTCTGTGCTGAAAGCTCAGAGCCTGGAGCCTGTTTCTGATTCTGTGTCTCCCTCTTTCTGCCCCTCTCTTGCTCACACTTGTCTCTATCTCTCAGAAATAAACATTAAAAAAATTAAAAAAAAAAGATTCTGAAAAACATGTCAGTAGACCATAATGATCCTTACAATGATCCTTACATTCTTTTTTTTTTTTTTTAATTTTTTTTTTCAACGTTTATTTATCTTTGGGACAGAGAGAGACAGAGCATGAACAGGGGAGGGGCAGAGAGAGGGAGACATAGAATCAGAAACAGGCTCCAGGCTCCGAGCCATCAGCCCAGAGCCCGACGCGGGGCTCGAACTCACGGACCGCGAGATCGTGACCTGGCTGAAGCCGGACGCTCAACCGACTGCGCCACCCAGGCGCCCCAATGATCCTTACATTCTAATAACCAGAATCATTGGTGAATTCCCATGCTCTTTCAGTGGGGATACTATTCATTAGGATAAAGGGGGAAACATACTTAAAGAGCCAACATCCAAACATAAAAGTATTTTTGGGTAAAACCATTGGATATGGTTCCCATCTACACAGGGAAAAGAAAACATGGGAATCTAGCGTTTGTTTCACAAGAACTTTATGGAAAACTAATTTGATAATATAAGTACATATATCATTTGCTCGCTTTCAAAAGCTAATTATCTATAGTAGTGTTACAGAACTGAAATTGCCTCAGGTATCAATCCAACACTGCCCAAGCAGGAGAAGCCAAAATGTGTAGATAATGAATTAACTATTTGCAAATTCACTGGGCAAAAATATAATGTTTGCATGTCACCCTAAGATTTCAGAGAGCATGGCATGGCATGTCAAGGAGCAAGATGATGAGGAGAGTTCTGAACACAGGGCAAAGCAATGGAGAATCAGGAAGAGGACCTCTGTGCCACAGGTTGAGAAGCACCTGTGCTATATACACATGCTGTTGCTCAGTTCCACAACGAGGGGCGGGGGTCTGTCGTGGCCCGCACCTACTTTATCATTAGTAAGAGCGCAGTACCACCGACATGGAAAAAAAAAAAATCAATTCTTTAAAGTATGCATGGATTAAGACACAGTGGTAGGGCTCCTTTGAATGAAGTTATCTTGTTGCTTTGTTAGGACTTAGCACAGGGCTGCGGACCCATTTCCACAGGAAACTGGGGCAACGTTAAATTATTCTGGTTTGTTTGCCATCATGCAGGAAGGGAGGTCACGCTGATGCATCCAAAATGCAGGCTCCCAGCCATGTGAACTTCAAAATAGTATAATTTTCAGGGGCCTCCTACAAAAGCTAGAAATTAAATGGAAAGCAGTGGGGCTCAATTTCTGCAAATGAAACATGCCAAACCGTACAGTGAAAAGGAGTATGGCACAGCATAACCAACAGCAATCACAACAAAATGTTCTTTGAATATGGATCCAGGGGCTCAGAAAAACAGTGGAAGCCTCAGAGTGGAATAATGGCTGCTTGTTAGGGGGTTGGAAATCTAGTATGGATGATTCCACATGCAGCCTATGGGGACACCATTGGGTGTTCTCAGTATCAGCCAACTTAAGGAATCAGTGGGCATGTACTTCTTTGCCTAATCATTTGGGGAGGCTTACCTGTAGTTTACTAATGTCTTCTGGCATATAGGTGAGCTTGGCTCCCTGGTCTTGCCCAATGTATAATTTCTCTAAAGACTCTAAAGAAAGGATTTCTTCTGGAAATGAAGCCAACTGATTTCCTGTTAATCCAAGCATCTTCAGCTTTGAAAGGGATACAAAGTCTGGAGGTAACTAGAAGTATTCCAAAAAGATAAGTTTCAGGTCAAAATTATCTTTAACAGTAAGAAAATAAATTGGGCTTTTAGTTTTGAGGCAAATTGATAAACATCAAGTACAGCGATTTAGCAATTCCTACTGATGAAAAGTTTGCACACACCGTTGCATATAGAGTATTTATACCTGTAGATCTAAAGTCTGGAGTCCTCCTTTTTCTGATGAGCCTCTCTGCTCTTCAATTTTATGCACTGCTTTAAACTGAAGCAATTTTAAACCTACTTTATTGCAGATTTTTGAATGGTAGGGTAGCAAATGCTTGATATTACTGAAAACGTACTAAAGTTATTGGTGTAATATTGCAACTATAATATCAACAATTTCAGTTATTGGAACTGATCAATTTAGACACATGACCTCTCACCCTAAAGGCTCAGCAATTTAGAAACTTCAGTTGAAATCTCAGTTGGAAGTAAACAAGGAAGAAGACTATTATGATTTTATCTGGTCATATTCTGCCTTCCAGTGAATCCCAAGGTTTTACAGGCCCTCTACAGGTATTAGGTAGGCATTTCAGAGACTCCCAACTGTCTGGGCGGGAAGGCCTTGGAAGGGTCGTCTATTCTAATCCCATAATAGGATGGTTGAATATATTCCACAGCTAGCCATCCAGCACACATTTAAACACCACTTCCTGGAACGAAAAGCTCATTACTTGGATGGAGACCTCTAATCACCAGATTTCCTTCTTGTGTCAAGTCAAAGTCTCATGTGTCCACCTTCTGGTCTCTTTCTGGCACTCTGGAACCACATGGAAAAATCTCATTCTTAAAACACGGGATGGTCTCCCTATTGATTATGTTACAGAGACACCTGTTTTCTTGGAGAAAAAAGAGCCCAGCTATATAGCTCAAGAGCTTCTTAATTCACTTTGAATCACCTTCCATCATCTGGCTTTACTCCTAATGGGGAAATCGTTCCCCACAGTTCCCAGTCTTAGCCCTGGCCTCTCCTCCACCCGTTCCTCAATCCAGCACCTCTTCTTCATGAGAATGGTTACAGACCAGCTCAGTCTGACCCCTCGATGGATGGGTGGGATAGATACATTGGGGAATAGGTTAAAAGAAAGCCCCCTAGAGGGATAACATAGCAGTAAGTCTCAGCCGCAATCTTTCAGATTTTTTCTTTATTGGGTAGGGGGAGCACCCATTTTCCTAAACATGCTATAAAGTGTTTATAGTTTTATTTATCCCTTTACTTATTTTTTAAAGTCAATCTCCAGAGAAGCTGCTGTTTGAGCTTTCCTTCTTAGCTATTTCAAAATTCTTTACCAGGCACTTAGATCCCTTTGACACGTTTATTTATTTTTGGGACAGAGAGAGACAGAGCATGAACAGGGAAGGGGCAGAGAGAGAGGGAGACACAGAATCGGAAACAGGCTCCAGGCTCTGAGCCATCAGCCCAGAGCCCGACGCGGGGCTCGAACTCACGGACCGCGAGATCGTGACCTGGCTGAAGTCGGACGCTTAGCCGACTGCGTCACCCAGGCGCCCCTAGATCCCTTTGACACAAAGCGTCCAAACTTATGGGAAAATGTTTTTCAATCTAACCCCTTCATTAGAACCTAGTAATTTCACATCGCGGTTCAGCTAGCTCATAGGTTTAGCTTTTCTTTTTCAAAGCACATTGAATGTTTAAAGACTTTTTTTTCCAGGATATTCAAGATCCAATAATCCCATAACAGTCACATTAAAGCACAGTGGAAGTAAATCTGGATGCACAGAAAACCTACAGAGTGTCAAATGAGGACAGTTATTACTGATGCTCTCACTGAGCTATACTCACCGTAAGGTTGAGTTCTCCCTTAACAGAAATGTACCATACAAATAAGATCCATCTAGACACACACTGGAAGCTACTTTTGCATTCACCTAGGCAAGAGAAGGCTACTGGCCAGGCTCCAGGAGCCAGAAACCCATCAGGAAAGTCTTTGGGGTGGGAGAGGTAAGGAGCTGGCATAAAGGTCACGTGTCATTATACAGACTGGGAGGTTACTGGAGGGATTAGCATAACAGGAAATGAGAAAAACAAACAAAACCCAGAAATACCATCATAAGAATTAGAGAATAGAATAGCAGGCAATGGACACAGAGATTTCCACATTCAGTATAATAATATTGAACACGACCACATTTCAGTGCAGCCTGATTTGTGGTAAAACTTGGTACCGGATGAGGCTTATCTTTAAGGAGCCATCTGTATGTGATTCCTTCCTCTATTCTGATATCTTAAAGTGTTTCACAGGAAAGGATTAGGTATCATTCATGACTCAATAAGGAATTAAGTCGACGTGTTATTTTTCCCAAAGGCGCTTTATATTTTGAGCCTCTCACTCCCAGTGTGGAATGGCAGACTTTGTCTACTGTAAAAGGAATTTCTTACCTCAGTGGTGGAATGGGGATGGGCAGAGGGCCTATGATAAACTTCTAAAATCCTGCAAAATGGGTTGCTGCCTAAGTAGAGATTAAGTCCAAGATTCTCTTCCTAAATCCTAAATTACCATCAAAATGGTTACCCCCTAAAAGGCAGTTTTGAAACTCTATAGGAATTAGAAAAAGAACAACCAATCTCCCCTGCCCCTCCAAAGTTCTAAATTAAAAATCAAATAAGAGATTAAACAAAAACAAAAACACCCCCAACAAACCTTTAAGGCCTAGGACTTGTATAAGGTATGGTGAACACAGCAGCTTGGTGTCCATGGCCGGGAAAAACACACCTATTATTTGATCACAGTTGTTGACTTCCAGATGGCCTGATTTCTCCCTCTATGGTTGTCTTTTGCTTTTAACAGAACTGTTCTTTTAAATTTTCAAATATTAAAACAAATGCATGTGTCCTCACCACCCAAATCTTTTGTTAATAAACAAAATGAATGTGTGTCAACTATAGTCAAATAAAAAGATTTTTTTAATAAAATCAAATACTGCAATTAAAATTGAGCTCCCCTGGGATCCTCCCCTCATTTCCTTGACTTCCTTTCTCTTCCCAGAGGCAGCCACTACTAAAAATTTAGCGAGTTTTTTTCTAGTTCATGATTTTTTTAAAATAAATGTTTATTCATTTTTAAGAGGGGGAGGGACAGAGGGCCTGAACTGGGCTCTGCACTAACAGCAGAGAGCCCCATGGGGGGCTCGAACTCATTCAACTGGGAGATCATGATCTGAGTCCAAAGTCCAACTGAGCCACCCAGGGGCCCGTCTAGTTCATATTTTTATACTTTTGTTACATTTGTAAATATCCACAAAGTATGTATTATGTGTGTATATGTATGTAGTTTTGTGTGATTAAAAATTTATAAATGGTGAGGGGCACCTAGATGGCTCTCAGTCAGTTACGTGCCCAACTTCAGCTCAGGTCATGATCTCTCAGTTCATGGATTCAACGAGCCCTGCATCCGGGCTCTGTGCTGACAGCTCAGAGCCTGGAGCCTGCTCCGGATTCTGTGTCTCCCTCTCTCTCTGCCCCTCCCCCACTGGTGCTCTGTCTCTGAAAAAATAAATAAAAACATTAAAAAAGGTTTTTAAAAATTTATAAATGGTGTAAGGTTCTGCAGCTTGGTGCTTTCCTTTTTAATAAACATCACAATTTTAAGATCTGTCCACATTGGCACATACTCCTCCAGTTCACTTAAACCTTTAGTTTTTTAATTTTATAAATCTAGCACAATCTGTTGGCTCATTGCTCTATTGACACGGTCTCCCATGACTGTGGTGGGCTGTCAACACTGTGCTATGAACATTTTTGAACACGTCACCCTGCACACATGGCAGTTTCTTTTGGGACAAATCTGATTTTGCAGTTCACCATGACTGGAGGCCTAAGGCTGTAGGTGTCAGAGAGAAATCTGTGTGAGGAAACCCTGTTCAGAGCGGGTCTTGGTTAAGAACATAGACTCTGGGGCCCCGCAGCTCTGGGTTGGAGCTCGGTTCTGCCACGTACAGGTGTGTGGCCTTGACGGGTTAGTTAAGCTCCCAGTGTCTCATTTCCCCCACGTATCGCCGAGGAGAAGATCGCCCACGTCCAAATGAGGAGGACATCAACACCAACTCGGGGCGGGAAAAGCCCCTGTGAGGGCACAGTGACAGCCGGGAAGGGAATCGGTACCTGGCATATTTTATTATCATCCAGCGCCAGGATCTCTAGGTTCCTGAGCGCACAGATCTGCAGCGGAAAGCGTTCCAGATGGTTCTGGCTGAGATCCAGGAAGCGCAGGTTGACCAGCCGCCGGAAGGAGTGCCGCAGCGCCCGCAGGCCGGTGTCGCGGAGGTAGAGCAGGTGCAGCGAGGTCCACTTGCAGATGAGGCGTGGCACCTTCTCCAGGTGGTTCCCGCTCAGCCCAGTCTCCGTCATCCCCGACAGCTCGGCCAGGGAGTGTGGGAGCGAGTGGAGGCGGTTGTGGGACAGATCCAGCACGGACAGTTTGCTGCACTGGCACAGCGACTCGGGTAGGAGGAGCAGGTTGTTGCGAGCCACGTAGAACTTCTGCAGCCTGGTCAGGTTCCCAATCGCCGGTGGGATGGCAGTTAGTTTGTTGTCATCCAGGTCAACGATCTCCAGGTTGGGGAGAGCGCAGAGCTCGGGAGGAAAGACTTCAAACTGGTTTTGCTTCAGGTAGATCTCCCTCAGTTTGGTATGGTTCACTACTTCCTTGGGCAGAGATTTCAGGTGGTTTCCGTCCAGCCCAAGCAGCTCGAGGTGGTGGAGGAGTTTGCAGAGGTCCACGGGGATCTCGGCCAGGTCAGTGTGGTACAGGCGGAGCTCCCGCAGCCCCCGCAGGCCTCTGAGGACAGGAAGGGCCGAGGACAGGAGCGGGTTGTCGCTCAGGTCCAGGCCCTCCAGGCTGCTCAGCGTGCCCAGCTCTGGGCACAGCTTTCTCAGCTTGTTCTTGTTCAGGTAGAGGATCCGGACGTTCTTTAAACGCTGAATACCCCGGGGGATTTCTTCAATCTGGTTGTTTTCCAGATGCACTTCTTCTAATTCTTCGAAGTCGAAGATCTCTGGTGGAATGGTAGTCAAGCTCTGATTAGAAGCATCAATGAAAAAGGTTCTAGCAGTGGCCCGTTGTGGATCAACTTTCTGATGAATTTTAACGGAATGACCTGGTTTTATCATGTCACTTGACATGTTGATGGGAAATGCAAATATCCAAAATCTGAAATAGCGTGAAAAGAAAAAAAAAATCCATTTATTCACCAGGATTCTTTCTGTCCCTGAGAGAGAGAAAATTTGAGTTGCTTGAATCTAGGGCCTGATGTTCTAACATAGCATGAAATGTAGGTTTTCGTGTTTCATGTTGGGAGAAGAGTTCAAGTATAGACTCCTCCTAACAGGTTGACTTACATGAAGAAAAAAAAAAAAAAGATTGTCTAAATTCAGTTTTTAAAAATCCCTATCTTGATTCTCTTTGCAGGTAGATGTGGAAGGTTGCAAAAGATTGCTCTTACCACCAACACTGAGAAAACACTTGGAAAAAATAATATTTTAAAATATTGTGTTTTTTTCTAGAAGCCACCAGAGAGTTGTGGATGCAAAGGGGGCCCAACGAATTAATTCTAGAGAAGGACTATCCCTTCCCTAAGTTGGCAGAGACCAGTGGACACTTTCATGCCCGGTGGCATTTTCAACTTTGGGGACCAGGCAGGCAGAGAAGCCAGCCTTCCATATGCACAGGCAAAGGAACTTCTGAAACCAGGAGAAACCAGTCAAGCTTTTAAAAGCCCTGTATGAGCAGCATGGTGGATTAGCACGGAGGAGCCTCAAATGCAGAGCCACCTCTCCCCAGTAGACTGGGGCCGACTCAGTGGCCTAGGAAAAGTTGCAGGCGATCTGGAAAAGCAGAGAGAGGTCCTGTCCTCTCATGCTTTTAGATCCCTAAGCCTGGCTGGAGGAAGGGGCTTAAATCCCTAAGCGGGACATTTGAAATTGCTGGGAATTGAAATGAACTGCAGCTGCAACCCAGAAAGAATGGAGAAATGGAGAAATAAATCATGTCTGTGGATTAGAACACTCAATGTTAAGATGTCAGTATTACTCAAATTGATCTATAGTTTCAGTGCAACCTCAATCAAAATCTCAATAGGCTTTTTTTTTTTCTTTTTTGGTAGAAGTTAGCAAGCTGATTCTAAAATTTCTATGAAAATGCAAAGAACCTAGAATTGCAAAAAACAATCTTGAATAATCACAAAATTGGCAGACTTGCACTACTGGATTTATAAATTTTGTACATCTAAGATGTTAATATTGTGTTACCAAAGACTAAGTTGTTGGTCCTTAGTACACACACATACACACATGCGCAAAGCCTAAGAAAAAGGGCAGAGAAGACAATGATGTGATGGTAGCTAGGTTGATTGTAGCATCTCTGACTTGCATTCTAGGATGGGGACTTTCCTGCTGGAGTATGGAGCCTCTCATCCACACAGAGGTCCAGTCCCTAGATGGAGGGGATGTGCTTCGAGCGCCACACTTAATATTACTGCACCTTGCAACACAACAGTGTGTGGTTTAGATCCCTGTTACTATATGCCTAGCCTCCAAAAGAGCTCTGGGACAGTGTTGCTCTCTGTTAAAGAAAAGAAAAGACTTATCACTGGTTGAATTATGGCTAGAATGCCTAGAATTATGCCTAGAATGAATTATGCCTAGAATGAGAATTATGCCTGGAATGACAAATGCCAGCATTTGTCATTTGATCATTAGGTAGATTAATACTGTTCAGTCCTGCAGGATAAAATTTCCAGTGTCCCAAACTACTGACAATACTGAAGGCCTCTAGACAATCCACAGTATACAGACTAAGGTGATAGTAGAAATGAAAATAGAGAGCACCCAGGACACTACGTGGGCTAAGCTTTACTCAATGCATTTAATCCTCACTAGAACCCTGAGAAGCAGGCACCATTATGATCTCTGTTTTACAGATACAGATACTAAGTAACTAAAAGGGCTTATCTCAGAACATAGTAGGAAGTGGGGGCTGGATATCCTCACTAAGGATATTTACATCATTTGTTTACAAGAAGCCTGATTTTAATAAATCAGTCTTGGGTGTAAGCATTCAGGCTTGATTTTCTTTTGCAGCCCTTCAGGCAGAGTCATCTGGGGAAGATTCTTGTGGACTAGCCATCTGATTAGGGTTAACACAAGTGTGTCTGGGCATCCAGGTGCATAAAAGAACTTATTTTTTCTAATATTCATCTTCCTCCATGATGAGACCTGCCTAGAATGTCTGAATGTGTGTGTACGTATGTTATCTCACCGGAATCTTATAGCCCACATGTGTCTGGAACCAATTTGATGGCCTCTGAAAGCTATATATATTGTACATCCATTAGCAGACTTAATAAAAGGAGGTTGTAAAGTCAGGATTTGCAATAGCTTGGCCAGTAATTCAGCCACAGTAAATAAGAATGAAGAAGATTGATTCCTTATTTGGCTATTTTTTTTTTCATTGGGATTGCTACCTCAACGTGGTCAAATTAACTTGTTATAAATCCATTTTACTGTGGAATTTCTAAGCGTCATAACCGTTGTGTAATTTCAGGGAGCCAGGTTTTGGATAGTTTAATAGTTAGCTCTTTTTTTTTTTAATTTTTTTTCAACGTTTATTTATTTATTTTTGGGACAGAGAGAGACAGAGCATGAACGGGGGAGGGGCAGAGAGAGAGAGACACAGAATCTGAAACAGGGTCCAGGCTCCGAGCCATCAGCCCAGAGCCTGACGCGGGGCTCGAACTCACGGACCGCGAGATCGTGACCTGGCTGAAGTCGGACGCTTAACCGACTGCGCCACCCAGGCGCCCCAATAGTTAGCTCTTTTTTGCTTAACTTTAATGCTTGAGAAAACCATTTAGGAAAAAATGATCAGCCCTCTGAAATTTACATCAAGTGTTGACACTTTGGTTTTCAATTCTGATTACACACCAACTGGATGTGTAATGTGAATCTGATAGCATAAATAACCATTTCCAGTTAAATTAGCTTCAAGATTTTACTTAAAACACCTGGGAGATCTTCTCCCTTTAATACAGACAAGCAAAAAGCCTCAATACAGCTAGGACTGGAGAATCATGTAATGGTAATGGTAATGGTAATCCTTTGCTTTGATAACAATTTCTGGGAAACCATAAAATTCCATGAAAAATGTTGAAGTCTCAAGTAATACTGAGATGAAGACTCATATAAAATTCAGACTTGAGTGGAAAACTATTATAAGCAAGCAACTTTAGATTTTCAGCAGAGGCAAGGGAGAATCTAATCTGCTCAGACAATAATAAAGGAAGATTCTGGGTGTGATATTGTGATAGAATATATATTTGGTCTTTGTTCCCTAGTTCCTGATACAAGAGCTTCTAAAACTTTGGTGTTTTCTGAGTGGTTGGGAAGGAGCATCTTTTGTTATTCATAATAAGCCCCATTCAACCACACCTGAGTCCATACCGCTTACTGCCCTCTTATTTGCACCCTGATAGCTCGCTAATGGCAGCTGGTTGCCAGAGGAACCACTCACGTGATTAGAGGGGCGGAGCTTTCAACCCCAGCCCTTGACCTCAGGGGAGGGGAGAGGGGCCGGATGTTGGTTTAATCACCAATTGCCGGCGATGTAATCGATCCTCCCTATGTACTGGAGCCTCTATAAAAACCCTAAACCGAGAGGTTATGGGAGAGCTTTTGGGTTGGTGCTGGAAGGCTAATATTCCCAGAGAAGGCATGGAAACTCTGCGTCCTGTCTTGATACCCTCTCTTCCCCACATGCATCTCTTCCATTTGGCGGTGCCTGAATGGTAGTTTTTTGAATACAGCGGTAATAGTAAGTAAAGTGTTTCCTTGAGTTCTGTAAACCACTAAAGCAAATTATTGAACTTGAGGGAACCCCGACTGGTAGTCCGCTGGAACTGGCGACAACCTAGGATTTGTGGCTGGCATCTGCAGTGGGAAGCAGTCTTGTGGGACTGAACCTTCACCCTGTAGGGTCTGTGCTAACTCCGGGTACAGTGCAGAACTAAATTTTTGGACACCTACTTGGCGTCCGCAGAGAACTGGAGACTTGCTTCTTGGGAAAACCCACACAGTTGGTGTTAGAAGTGTTCTCTAAGTAGAAATTTCATACTTAGTCCTGGGATACTGAGACGTACGATATGTTTTCTTAAGAGAAATAGAAGAAGTCTTTAATCTGGTAATGAGCTCTGAAAGGCTTGTAGGTGAGGAGCTCTACCAAGCCCAGGGCCAGTAACCCTTTCCTTTTGAAAACCTGAGACCAGTGACTTAAAGGTAAAAGAGGCCTTAGAGAAACATCTGTTTGCCGGAATTGTTAGCTTGTGCCCCACCAGTGTGCCCGTATCGCCATCGTCACCAAATGATCGATCTGAAATAGCTTCTTAGGACTTGTTGTCTTTAAATAGACTCAAAACGGCATTTTATCCATTTTCAAAAACGTTTCTACTTTTCCTTCTTCCACACATATCACCAAACTATAGATCTAGTAATTCATAGACAATGCATTTATTATTTATAGAATGTGGTTTTTTTCCCCTAGACTATTGTCTTGCACAATGAGCAAGACAGTTTGAGGCACTATTTACTACTAATCACTAATATACTTTCTCATCTCATCAGATAATAGGAATGTAAACTCTTCCACCAACTCCCTCTACTCTTCTTTTATCCATGGGCCAACTCAATTTTTTAATAACACTCATTTTTCCACCTGCATATTCAGTACCTAACAACATATATGCATGATCAATACCAGAGGTCGGCACTTCAGATACTCGTCAGAAAATTCAGCCAGGAATTTGCTCTGTTCTGACACCTGCTAGCAGCTCAGTTGAATCTTCTGGTAGTTGGGGGGAAAGAGCTAATGGGTGTGTGAAACATTAATTCTCCCAGATCCTTTGAGTTCTCTCTCCGTGTTAGCAGGAAACAACTTCCCTAGACCCTATTATCTGTTTCCTCAAGATAGGACTTCCTTAGATCATAATTAAACACCATGCTGTTGGCTTTTTAAACAGTTAAACAATCATTTGAAAAATATTTCTATAAAACTATAGTCAAAGACATGTCTGTTAAGTTACTTATATAAAGATACACCTACTAAACCTTCCTACTATAAGGTGCCAGAGGAAAGTAAATGCTGCCATTTACAGGGGCACCTGGGTGGCTTAGTTGGTTAAGTGTCCAAGTTTGGTTCAGGGCATGATCTCGCAGTTCACGGGTTCAAGCCCTGCGTCGGACTCTGTGCTGACAGCTCAGAGCCTGGAGCCTGCTTCGGATTCTGTGTCTCCCTCTCCTCTGCCTCTCCCCCACTTGTACTCTGTCTCTTTCAAAAAACAATCATTAAGAAAAATTAAAAAAAAAAAAAGAAAAATGGGGACTACATACTTTCATATATTTTCTTTGGTTCTGACTTCTAGAAAGCCGAGATTCAAGTTAGACCTCCTGACACATAAGCACCCAGTGAATCCACTTAAGTTTCCTTGAAGCCAGCTCAGCAACATCTGTTTCCCCTACCTCCCTGCCCCTCAGCCACTAATTCTCAAGGGGCAGGTCTTTAAAATTACATCCCTCCTCCATCTGGAAATCATTGGGTTAATGAAAAATGTACTGACGGAAATGAGTTGTACATGTGGTCGGTATTTTTTTGGCCATCCTATTTGATATGCATTTTGACACACAGTCTGTAGTTCTGTGCAAATACTTTGTTTTGCTAAGGTTCATATGGAGAACAGTGCTTCAAGTGCTGTTTGGTAAAAAGCAGCTCTTTTCTGTTTGTTCTGACCTTGTTTATTAGTCACTCTCTAGAACAAAAGTCTGATTGGCACTTCTTCCTCCTTTAAAAGTGTATCCCTCCCTTCCCCTAGAAGAGCAATTAATCCTTAACAACTCCTTACTTTCCTCTACTTGACTTCAAATACATTGAGAGGGGTAGAGACTGCAGATGCTGAATTGTGCCCACATTCATGCTTTAGTAT
>NW_024412400.1:63170657-63201273 GCF_014898765.1 Herpailurus yagouaroundi | reverse complement strand
CCCCCCCCCGCGGTAAATGAAAACAGTATTTTCTATCATGTTTAACCTGAAGTAATTCAAGTGATGGCCACAGTCTGTGGGCTACGCAGAGACCCCTGCCTCCTAGCACAATTTGCTAACAGTGGAGTGCTCTTCTGGAATTGCCTAGTGGGGTAGCTTCCGGGAGAGAGGTCTTGGGCACTTTATTTTTCACCTTTGAACAGTGTTCATAAATGTCCTGGTTTCACCTTGAGGGTCTTCCTTCTATCCTCCAGGCACGGAGTCTCTGGTTGGTTCCAGAGCTCTCTCTCTCTCCAGGGCCCTTCAGCTGCTTCCTCTGCAGTCTATGGTTAACCCCAAACAGAAGACCTTTCCTTTCCTCCTTCCTCTTTTTCTCTCTCCCCCATCCAAGTACCAAATCCTGAGCATGCTACCCTGTACCTCTTGCTGGGTTTTGTCCCCATCTCCTCCTTTCACTGAGTCCAGCCTCGGCTGAGGCCCTATCTCTGTTGGGCTACTGAGGCTGCTTCAGAGTCTCCCCTAGATCCTGTCAAATCCACCCTCCACCAGCTGTTTCCTATCTGTGGGCTCCCAGCACCTTGCCCCCTATCAGCTGTGCTTCTCAGAGGATGCGCAGGGCTCCGTGTGGATCTGGCCCTGCCCGCCTCCCCCCCCACCCACCCCATACTCATCTAGGCAGCCCCAAGTACCTGTGTGTCTCCAGCACCTGGGACGGATTCGCTGGGGCCGGTCAGAGAGTCACCTCCGACAAAAAGCCCTCCCTGATACCCCCGCCCCAACACAAGACTGATCTACATACCCCTTTCAGCTTCCTTAGCTCCGGACCTTATCTGTCCTGGTGCTACCACGTTCTTCTGTACTTGGCCCCCCGCAGGTATGTGCACGCTTTGGGGAGGGGACTGTGTCACAATCGTCATTGTAGCCCTGGCCCCCAGCCTATCAGCCGTGCCCGCTAAACCTCAAGAACTTCTCCCTGCAAAGGAACCGGGGCACCCTCCGTCTGTGTTTTTAACCCAGGTCAAGGTGACCCGAAGCCAGGCGGGGGTGACCGAGGAGCCTCCATAGCATTGGTGGTCACCGCCTGCCCAGACAGGCCTTAAGGGCCCAAGTGGGTAATGGATGCGCAGCGGGCTGGAGGTGGCGTTCAGGGTCCGGCGGTCACCCGAGCCCTGGTGCAGCTGGCAGGAGGCCCGGGACTGGGCAGGCGCATGCGCGCGGTCGTCATGACAACTCCACCACGGCTCTGGGGGCGGAAAGGGAGATGCGGGGCGGTGGGAAGGTGGCGGCCCGGGCCAAGTCCCCGTCTCCCCCTCCCGCTCCCACTACAATCCCTACTACGTCCTGGGCCCCGGCCGACAGGAGCGGTAAGAAATAGGGTATCCTTCAGCGCCTGCCTGGCCAGGTGGAGCGGGTGAGGGGCGCTACCCCAGCCGCGGGCTTGCTCGCACCAGCCCTTTCCTCCGAGCAGGCTGCCGGCCTGAGGCGGCTTGGCAGGAGGGTGCCCCTGGGAACCCCAGCTGTGGCCAGAACTTCGGGGGGCCCCCACATATGGGTGGGAGGGGAGCCCCACGATCCGCCCCCTTCCTCCCCGAGGGTCTGCCCTTCACTTGATAGGTTGTCCTGGGGGAGGTGTGTCTATTGATTTGCTCTCCCGTCTCAGGGAAGGGTGTGTAGGTGCTCCTCTTGGGCCCTTTTTTGTGTGCAAGCTCCAGAAAGCGGGGCCTAGGTGGGCAAGAGGGTCTCGAGTATGGTCTGTACACCCCTCCTCCTGCCATCCTGTCCATTTTTTTTTTAGATTAATTTTTGAGGGAGAGCACGTAGCAGGGGAGGGGTAGAGAGGGAGAAAGGGGGAGAGAGAGAAAGAGAGAGAGAATCCCAAACAGGCTCAGTAGGACCCCTATTACAGGGCTCAAACCCAAGAACCATGAGTTCATGATCTGAGCAGAAATCAAGAATGGGTTGCTTAACTGACTCAGCCACCCAGGTATTCCACACTGTTTCCATTTTGGATGCTTGTTTTTGTTTGTCTTTTTAAATATATTTTTAAATGTTTATTTTTGAGAGAGTGAATGAGAATGAGCAGGCGAGGGGCAGAGAGAGAGGGAGACAGAATCCTAAAGCAGGCTCCAGGCTCTGACCTGTCAGCACAGAGGTCATGTGGGGCTTGAACTCATGAGTAGTAAGGTCATAACCTGAGCTAAGTCAGACCACGCAGGGGCCCCTGGATGCTTGTTTTAAAGGGTTGTGTGCTTGTAGATATGGAACTGTGCTAGAAGCTTTACCTATTCCTTACTGCATCTGTGAGATGGGCATCTAGCTCTGCCTCTAGCATAAGAGGAAGTTTAAGATGGGAGAATTTAAATAACTTGTACTTGGGGCGCCTGGGTGGCGCAGTCGGTTAAGCGTCCGACTTCAGCCAGGTCACGATCTCGCGGTCCGTGAGTTCGAGCCCCGCGTCAGGCTCTGGGCTGATGGCTCAGAGTCTGGAGCCTGTTTCCGATTCTGTGTCTCCCTCTCTCTCTGCCCCTCCCCCGTTCATGCTCTGTCTCTCTGTGTCCCAAAAATAAATAAACGTTGAAAATAAATAAATAAATAACTTGTACTTGTTCAAAGTCACACAGCTGATCCTGGATAGGCACTTACTCTGACTCACTCCCAACCCTTGGATTTCCCCAGTACTTGGGTGGTGCCAGTGTAGGAGGGCATAGGGGACCACCTCCAAACTGAGCCCCTGCCCACTTTTTTTTTTTTAATATAGAATTTTTAAAAAGTGCTCCTAGGTGGAAAATATTTGGAATATAAGACTTTGGCATGGATTAAAAATGACATTTGGGTTAGACTTTGACATTTTCTTGTGTAACTGGTATTCCTAGTCTTAGCTTTACAATTAGAACACTGACTTATTTTCTGTGAATATGAATACAGGAAATAAATTACTGATGCCATAAAATCCTGACATACAGTACTTAGGTGAATTTTAAATGAAAGAGAGCATAACAGAAAAATATACCAGAAACTTTTAAACACTTTAAATCCACAGTCGGGTAATAAGAATTTTTCGTATAACTTTCTTTAGCTATATTTAGTGTATAGTTTAAGATTCCCTCCTTCTTTCAAAGAAATAGGATTTCTAAGTCTGACGCATTTCTCCTGCATGTCCTGGGTGTGCTGTGGCCAGCTGAAGGCAGGCACTGAGCCTCAGAGATTCTCACGGTAGTCTTCTGTTTTTAACACCAAGGATGGGGCTCCTGGGTGGCTCAGTTGGTCGAGGGTCCGACTTCAGCTCAGGTCATGATCTCATGGTTTGTGAGTTCGAGCCCCGTGTCAGGCTCTGGGCAGACAGCTTGGAGCCTGGAGCCTGCTTCAGATTCTGTGTCTCCCTCTCTGTCTGTCCCTCCCCCCGTTCGCGTTGTCTGTCCATCTGTCTCTCTCAAAAATAATTGTTAAAATTTAAAAAACAAAACAAGGGAGGTAGTAGAAGGGAGGAAACAAGCCCAGTGGGAGTGCAGCTCCAACAAGTAAATGTGTTTGAGATCTGTTTGCTATGTTTCCTGTCGAGAATGCCAAAGTAGCATTTTGTAGATTGAATTCCATGTGAACCCTGGTCACATAAGTCTGGGAGATGGAGTATTTTTATTCTCCCTTCTCTCCAGGCTCAATAATTTAAAGACTCTTTACGCTCTTGAGTGTTTTTAATGTCCAGAGAAGTGTTATACAGATAGGGGTCTGTTTAGCTTTGTTTACTGCAGCGCTTCCCAAGCTTATCTGACAATAAAATCTATTCTACTTAGAACATCTTTTTTTTTTTTTTTTAATTTTTTTTCAACGTTTTTATTTATTAGCATGAACGGGGGAGGGGCAGAGAGAGAGAGAGAACATCTTTTTTTAAAAATGTTTATTTTTGAAAGAGAGCGTGCGGGGTAGGGGTACAGGGAGAGGGGGATAGAGGATCCAAGCGGGCTCTGCACTGACAGCAGTGAGCCTGATGCGGGGCTTGAACTCAAGAACCGTGAGATCATGACCTAAGCCAAAGTCAGATGCCCAACTGACTGCACCACCCAGGTGCCCCAGAGTATCTTTGATCATTTCATAGATTAGTATTGTAAAGAGCACAATTTGGGAGATATTGTGCCAAAATGTTGTTTAAATACATGAAAACTTCCTAAAATAAGTGAAGGATTTCTTAGGTACATCCACACACAAGAGAGGAAATTCTGTTGACATAAAAAAATTTCAGAGAATGACATGGGAAAACTCACAACATAATGTTAAAAGATATGGAACTGTACTGAAATATTCCAATTTTGTTTAAAAATGCTAATAAGTACATATGTGAGAAAAACATTTGGGAGGAAATACCCACAGGCCTGTTATAATGGTTCTTTGGCAGTGGGATTGCTAATAAATGTTTATTTTTTTATACTGAAATTTCTAAGTTGTCTGGAATAAGTAGGTTAATTTTTGTTAAAACTTATTATTTAAATTTTTTTTAATGTTTATTTATTTTTGGGAGAGACAGAGACAGAATGTGAGTGGGTTAGGGGCACAGAGAGAGGGAGACAATACCAAGCTGTCAGCACAGAGCCCAACACGGGACTCGAACTCACAAACCATGAGATTGTGACCCAAGCTGGGGTCGCACGCTCAACCGACTGAGCCACCCAAGTGCCCCTTTAAAGCTTATTCTTTTTTTTTTTTTAATGTTTTTATTTATTTTTGAGACCGAGACAGAGCATGAACAGGGGAGGAGCAGAGAGAGAGGGCACAGAATCCGAAGCAGGCTCCAGGCTCTGAGCTGTCAGCACAGAGCCTGACGCAGGGCTCGAACTCACAGACCATGAGATCGTGACCTGAGCCGAAGTCAGACCTCAACCGACTGGCCACCCAAGTGACCCTTTAAAGCTTATTCTTAAAAACTGTTAAGAAAAGTTTACTGCTTTCCTTTTTAATACAACGTTCCTCATCTTAAATCTTGTTTTGCAAATTTGTTTAGTAAACTCTTGGGTTCATATAATGTAGAAATCTACTCAGCAAAAATCTCAGCAAAGAACATCTGTTGAGATGCAGAGACTCAAAGAGGCTGGCTCTGAAGACACTAGGTTGGTTGAGTCGTGAGATCTCTGAGCACAGATTTTTTTTTTTTCAAGAGACTTACACAAAAGATAGGACAGAAAACAAAGATAGTGGCATGTGCTTCTGAGAGTGACAGCATAGCTTCCACCCTGGAAGGCGTGGGTCTGGCAAAAGATCCTTTTAAGTTAATATGAAAAACTAAGACCTTTAAGGAAAGCAGGTGTAACAAAGGAGAGAATTCAACTCCTGCTTTGTTTCAGTCTTCTTTAAGGGCTGAACAGAGCAAAATCAATCTTTAGAAAGAGGAAAAGGGGGTGTCTGGGTGGCTCAAGTGTCCAAATTGGGTTCAGGTCATGATCCCACAGTTTGTGGGTTCAAGTCCCACATCAGGCTCGCTGCTGTCAGCACAGAGCCTGCTTAGGATCCTCTGTCCCCACGCTTCTGCTCCTCCCCACTGGTTCCTTCCCTCTCAAAATAAACTTAAAAAAAAAAAAAATAGAGGACATGGAAGGCTAGGGTAGGTGAAGAGCTGCTATGAGCCAGGCCTCCACTTAGTGTAAGGAGGAACTGACAGCTATATTCAAAGATGCATCAACCTGCATGGTATAGAGGGTATCCAAGAAGCCTATGGGACGTGGTGATTTTTCAGATCTTTTTAAAGTTTAGATTCTCTGATAGAATTGTCTTTATCTGAAGTCATGATAAGAAAGTGTGAGTCATCCTAACCTAAGGTGGCAGAGTGGAAAGAGGCTTTGGAGTCAGTTTTTATACTCTGCCCTCATTAGCTGTATGGTTTTGGACAAAATATTTAATTTTTATGAATATCCTTTTCCTCAGCTACCAGGCCTGTAGTTGTCCTTTTGTGTTGCTTCCAAGTTAGTGTCTGCCTACCCTCAGTGGGGGCTTCTATGGCTCTAGTTCGAACGGCATTTTCACTCGCCTCGATTCCTTCTATTTTCCCCCTTTTGCTCTTAATCCCATCTCCTTTTCTTCCTTACCCCTGACTCTATTCACATACACATTCGTATCTTTGGAAGAAGTGTAATTTTTTTTTTTTTTTTTTTTTTTTTGCGGGGGGCAGGGGGAAGGTGTAGAGGGAAAGGGAAAGGTCCCAGTATAATTCACATTGTGAAGAGTAATGCACTACTTTTTCAAAAGTTCCAGAAATTATTGGCAGTCTCCAGGAAGATTATTATAATCTATGTATGGCAAAGTCCAGGAAAATTAATTCCTTTGTATGGCATCTACTCCAGGAAGTGGATGAAGAAATTGAAAAGGGGTAAGGAAGACAAATACTTGATTACATAAGTAATATTCACTGATAATCATCTGTGTGAAAATCCGGGAATACTGAGTGATTTGTTTAAAGCCGCTTGCAAATCCTTTTTAAAATGGGCGTACTTTTTGATCTAGAGAGGTAAATGATGGACAGCGTTAGTCCCAGAGGCAGTGGAGTATATGGGGACGAACACGAGACCAGTGGCTCTCGGCTCCAGATTTGTGCTGAACTCCTGTGGGCTGGATTTATTTATGAAAATCGTTTAAGTCTTTGATGTCATTATCTGTCAAGTGGAGATACATTGTTTTGTGTGTGTGTGAGAAAAATTCTATAATATAAAAGTGTCTGTAAAATCTGTAGAATATTCAGCCCTCTTAAGTTACTTGCTGTAAATCTATATTGTGACTCATACTTGGTTTCAGTAAATGCTATTCATGACGTTACTATTTACACACGAGGGAAAAAGTGCTTTTACTTCTTTACTGGGTTTCTTTTTTGTATTTTAACAGATTGGAAGGAATCACATTAAACATTCCTGGTAACAGTCGCTTAATGCCAGTAGAAAGAATAACAGGTGAAGATTTTTGGATTCTTTCCAGAATTTTAAAGAAGAATCCATATATTAATGGTATATGCTTCCTTAAGAATCGTTGCCTCTTGCTTTCATCTTCCTGATTTTAATTATTCATTATAAGGAATATCTGCCTCTATTCATCCGTGTTCTCCAGGTTTGGATGTTAGATATAACCTCATGAGTGATGTTGGTGCATACTATGCTGCAAGACTGCTTCAGGTATTTTACTGCAACATGTTCTCGTTCTTTTTGCTTTCTCCCAGGAATCAGTTAAGAACCAGTCCTTTCTTTGGAATGTGCAGAGTTTGAGTACCCTAAGCCTGTTAAGTTAACCCTTTATTACAGACTTCACTTTGGAACTGCCCAGGCTGAAGTGCTGCATTATGGTTGCATTTTATTTAAGAAATACAGTGTGGTCAAAAAAACAAAACAAAACAAAAAACGTGTGGTCCACCAATCAGATAGGTGTACTTTAGGAAAAGGCCCTTGTTCCAACCTCAAGACGATTGGCAAATATGTGTATGTGTCTGTTTTCTCAGTTAAAATGTTTGAGGCAGCATATATCACTTACTACCTCTCTTGAATTTGCTTTTTTAAAGTTCTTACTTGTCCCAATCTCAACTGCTAAACATGTTTCCAATGAGCTTAAAAGTGATTTTAAAATTCTCCTGTCCATGAGATAGCACACAACGTAAGGACAGAGTGAAGATTTAAAAAGAATATAAACTAAATAATTTATTCTCAACAATTACAAAAATGCTGCAAAAGTCATCAAAATGTTCTGTTTACAGTGAAACCACCTAGCCTCGTGGCACACCCACAAAGTGATAGTTTTGCAAAATGTCCAGGTCCTGACCTTGCACTATATTTATAACACTTGAAATACACTGAAAACCCACCTGTGTATTTATCAGTAGACTACTGGTACCTAGAGCTCCTGAGTCCTCTTTTGCAAACTTGTACTCATACTTTGCAAGCACATTCATACTTTGAATCACTGATCAAAAAAGAATGTGGTCGTTTTCTTTCATTTATATTGCAGTTATGTTTAAATGAGAATGGTAATCTCCACCCCCTCCCCCGGCCCTTAATGTAGTTTCTTTTGCTGGACTTACAGATTTTCTATGTTGCAAAGATTTTCTTTGGAGGTGAATACTTTTATTTAAATAAAGCAGCTCCTAGATTGATTTGTTTCCTAATAATTGCATTCCTAATAATAGTTTCTTTTCTCTCCTTATTATAGAAACAACATAAACTCATTTATTTAAATCTTATGTTTAATGATATTGGGCCCGAAGGTGGAGAATTGATTGCTAAAGCACTACATGTAAGCATTTATATACCTTAAACCAACATTTTCTTTGGGAATTTTAACTTCTGATAGCTTGTAATCAACATAATAAAATATCACTGTGAACTTACATTATTATGCAAATGTGTACTTTTATTGCACTTTGATGTATTAAAATGTAATATTACAAGCACTTTTGAACTCAGTTTAAAAAAAATGATTATTTATGTATTTTGAGAGAGTGAGTGAGCAGGGGAGGGACAAAGAGGAAGGGAAAGAGAGAGAATCCCAAGCAGGCTCCACATTGCCAGCATAGAGCCCGATGTGGGGATCAAACCCATGAACCGTGAGATCATGACCTGAGCCAAAACCAAGAATCAGACACTTAACTGACTGAGCCACCCAGGTACCCCTAAAAATAAACAGCTCTATTGAGGTATAATTCACATACATAAAAATTTTTTTCCATAAAAATTTACCTTTAAGGTGTTCAGCTCTGTGGGTCTTTGTGTATTCAGAATTGTGCAACCACCACTGCCTATTTTTAGAACTTTTCATCCCCCAAAGATGCCGCAAAGCCATTAGCAACCCTTCTCCATGCTTCTTTCACTCCCCAGTGAGTGTTCATCCATATTGTAACATACTTCATTCCTTCTTATTGCCCAATAATATTCCATGATTTGGATATATCCTATTTTGTTCATCTATCAGTTAAAGGACATTTGGTTTTCCACTTTTTGTCTATAATAATGTGAATTATATATAATAATGTGAATATTTGCACATTTTTGTGTGCATAGGTTTTCCATTTTCTTGGGTATATACCTAGGAGTGAAACTGCTAGATCATTTGGTAATGGTGTTCAACATCTTGAGAAACTCCCAAACTGTTTTCCAAAGTGGCTGTCCCTTTTTATGATTCTACCAGCAATGTGGAGTGTTTTAATTTCTCTACATCCTCACCAGCACTTGTTACTGTCTTGATTTTAGCCATCCTGGTGGATATGAAGAGGTTTTGTGGTTTTGATTTGCATTTCCCTCATAAATAATGATGTTGAGCATCTTTGCATGTGCCATTCTTTGGAGAAACGTCTATTCGGTGCCCATTTTTAAATGGTTTTTAGTTGTCTTTTTAAACTGTGAGAGTTCTGGGGCGCCTGGGTGGCTCAGTCGGTTGAGCATCCGACTTCAGCTCAGGTCACGATATCACGGTCCGGGAGTTCGAGCCTCGCGTCGGGCTCTGGGCTGATGGCTCAGAGCCTGGAGCCTGCTTCCGATTCTGTGTCTCCCTCTCTCTCTCTGCCCCTCCCCCGTTCATGCTCTGTCTCTCTCTGTCTGAAACGTTAAAAAAAAAATTTATAAACTGTGAGAGTTCTTTACATGTTCTGGATGTAAGTCCCTTATCAGATACATGAGTTGCAAATGTTTTCTCTCATTCTGTAGTTTAGGTTGCCTTTTCACTTCCTTAATGGTGTCTGTCCTTTGAAGCACAAAATTATTTAATTTTGATAAAGTTCGATTTATTTTTTCTTTTGTTGTTTGTGCTTTTGTTGTTATATCTAAGAAGGCTTTGCTTAACTCGAAGTCATGAAGATTTACACTTGCGTATTCTTCTAACAGTTTTGTTTTAGCTCTTTCATTTAGTTATTTGATCCATCTTGAGTCAATTTTTGTATATGATGTGAGGTGGGAGTCTAACCTCATTCTTCTGTATGTGGATATCCAGTTGTCCCAATACTATTTAAGACTGTTCTTCCCCATTAATTTTCTCGATCGATTGTAAATGGCTTATTTCTCTATTCTTCATTCTATTAACCTGTATTTTGATCCTTATGCCAGTCCCACACTATCTTGATTACTGTAGTTTGTAGCCAGTTCTGAAGTCAAGAAGCATGGGTCCTTTCTGTTTCAAGATGTGCTGGTCCCTTGCATTTCCGTACGAAATTTAAGATCAGTTTATCAAGTTCTGCAAGAAAAACAAGGATTTTTGAGAGGAATTGCTTTCAGTCTTTAGATCAGTTTGGGGAGTATTGCCATCTTAACAGTATTAAGTCTTCTGATCCACGAACATGGGAAGGGTTTCCATTTATTTAGGTTTTTCATTTCCTTCAACAGTGCTTTGTTTTTAACGTACAAGTCTTGCTTTTGCTAAATTTATTCCTAACGTTTTATTCTTTTTGATGCTATTGTAAATGGGATAACCTTAATTTCAGTTTTGGGTTGTTCATTGCTAGTGTGTAGAAATACGATTAAAAATACACACACACACACACACACACACACAAAATTGGTCTTTTGCCCTGCAGTCTCACTGAACTCACTAGTTCTAACAGCTTTTTTGGTGGATTCCTTTGGATTTTCCATAAATAAGATCACATTATATGCAGAGATGGTTTTACTTCTTTTCCAATCTGGATGCCTTTTTTGTTTCTTTTCCTTGCCTAATTGCTTGGTCTAGAATCCCCAGTACAATATTAAATAGAAGTGTTAACAGTAGACCTCCTTGCCTTCTTCCTGCTCTTAAAGGGGTTTGGATTAACTTTAAAGATAACTATTTGCACTTACATGTCTTCTGATATTTACTCATCAGCATATTGAAATGTCTGTAGTTTTATTTGTGAAAGAATTATCAAAAGAGTGGAATGAGAGGAGTTAAACTTTGCAAATGTTTGAGAAATTATATTCCTTTAGAAGTGATACAGGGAGAATATGGAATGAGTACTTAATGGGTATAGTGTCTCCTTTTGAGGAGGTAATAAAAATACTTTGGAACTAGCTATGTGATGGCTGTGTAACACTGTGAATTTATTAAAAGCCAGTGAATTGTACACTTTAAAATGGTTAACTTTGGGTTATGTGAATTTCACCTAAAAAAAAAAGTGGCATAATTTTGTTAGAAAACAAACCTATAGATTTCCCAGTGAAAGGAAAATTTATTAAAATCTGCTTCATTTACTGGGCATTTTTGGGCATCTGTTTCCTGGGCATTCTCTCCACTAAAAAATTAAGCTAGATTTTTATGTTATGAGTAGCTGAATGGTACCTTTAAGGAGTGTATCCTCTTCTGTCTTCATGAAAAACTGAGGAGTCTACAAATAGTAATATAGTCTCCTAACTCACGTAATCAAACAAGAATTCTGTGGACTAAAATTTAACGAAGTTTTGGTTCTTTTCCTTTTCAGAAGAATACAACTCTGAAATACCTAAGAATGACTGGAAACAAGATTGAAAATAAAGGTGGAATGTTTTTTGCTGCAATGCTGCAAATTAATTCATCCTTAGAAAAATTAGATCTGGGTGACTGTGATCTGGTGAGTAAAATGGTTATAAGAAATATTGCCTAGGTACTGCGTCATTCTCCCTGGAAACCAGGATAGGTAATTGTTAAAGAGACCAGCTAAATGACCATCTTAGGAATGATTAAGCTTTCCCCTAATATCAGAGAAAAAGTTTTTTTTTTTTTTTAATATATATACTATTAGGCATAATAGTGCTATTAATAAAATCAGATTGTATTTATTATAGAGGAATACTTAGAATAAAATTCTTCCTAAGCTTCCATCTATAACCCTTCTTAACCTATATGGGATCTTTTGAGAAAAAAGATTGTGGTGTTTTGTTGTTATTGTTGTTTCTTATTAAAAAAAAAAATGCTACTTCATTAGAAAGCTTATATTCCAGTTGGGAAAACATCAATAAACAGAAAAGTGCTACAAAGATTGCCAAGTAGGAGGTAATCTTCAGGATAGGGTAGTTTCTAATATCTGAGGAGGTAACACTGGTCATGAAGGATGAGGAAAAACTGCCTTGGAAAGCATCCATGGCAGAACATTCAAGTCAGAGGTCCAACACATACAGACTCTAAGATAGTGCTGCCCCAAGTGTTGTATGGGTGGCATTACTAATACAGACTGAGGCGATTTTAATACTAATGTATTTATTTTTACAAATGCTTATTTTGAGGAATTTACTTATTTTAAGGTTTTCCATTTATAGTAGTGACAGTTTTAAAATAAGATGGAAAAAGTGAATTGATTTAATGGAAAACTATTAAGTAAATAATAAAACTGACACCCAAATATAGCAAAAATCATGAGAGGTACATGAGTAATGAAATACTGACTCCGCAGGTTTTAAGAACTCAAAAGCCAGAGTGGATGAGGGAGTTAAGAGTATCTCAAAATGAAGGTGGAGGTTTGCAGAGGCCAGATCCAGCAATGTTGTATGGGTTGCAGGTCATACATCAGGGGAAGAGGGGATTGCTATAAATATGTGTCATGGAAAGGCTTTGAGAAGTGACGTTATCTGATTGGTCCTTTAAAAAGATCTCTGGTTTCTCTGTTGGGGAATTAGAGAGTGACAGAGGAAGCTCACAGACCATTTAGGAAGTTACTACAGTAGTCCAGGTGACAATAAGGACTGGGGTTGGGGTGGTGGCACCCAGATGGGCTAATTTGAGACATCTTTTGGAGACAGAATCTCTGAAGACTTACTGATTAATTGGAGGGGAGGGTGAGTGGAGTGGCAGAGTGCAAGGAAGCCCAGGTTTTCTGGTGTAACACCCGGGTGTGGTCGGTGGTGTCCATCACAGAAATGGGGGAAGAATTAGGCCCTTCCAATAAGGTAAAGAGGGAGGCCTGTGGAAGCTGTGAAAAATGGATTAGTAAATCTTTGCCACAACTCACACAGAGGGTTCAAGTATGCATAATACTTGCAGTATTCTCAGTAGTGCAGAGTGCTAGCTGGGACCCACGTGTGTATCTATGTATCTGAGGTCTGTCTGCAACACACAGTACCCTGAGGACTTAGGAGCAAACCTGGAGGTAAACATCCTAGGAAATGGACTGTGAAACTTTCAGAACTCCCCATCATGTTACAGATTTTAGGCCAGGGAGAAAAGAACACAGTGATCATTCATTTCTGAATTTGACCACGCAAGGTTTACAATTCAAAATAAAATTTATTTAACTGAATCCAGATTACTGATTTTGAAATAGGGACGTTAAATATGTTGTCAGTTTCCTTAATGAATTTATTGTTTTTAGGGAATGCAAAGTGTGATAGCATTTGCTACAGTCCTAACTCAAAACCAAACAATTAAGGGAATAAACCTAAACCGACCTATACTGTATGGTGAACAGGTATGTATTCAAAGTGATGACAGCTAATATTATTATATGTGAATAAAACGAAGGTACTATTTATTGAAGGTCATGTCAAGGTTCATGAATGCATTAAATTTTTATTTTTTTTATTTTTTTATTAAAAAAAATTTTTTTTTTCAACGTTTATTTATTTTTGAGACAGAGAGAGACAGAGCATGAACAGGGGAGGGTCAGAGAGAGGGAGACCCAGAATCCGAAACAGGCTCCAGGCTCTGAGCTGTCAGCACAGAGCCCGACGTGGGGCCTGAACTCACAGTCCTCACAGACTCCGAGATCATGACCTAAGCCGAAGTCGGCCGCTTAACCGACTGAGGCACCCAGGCGCCCCTAAATTTTTAGAATTAACTGCATTTACAAACAAAAGCTTACTTGAAGAAAAATTGAGTCATGATTTTAGATGTTGCTTATTTAAGCAGTAAACATGTCTTTTTTTTTTTTCTTGTAAACTCAGATTAACAGTGAGTAAACCTGTAGAGAGGCAAAGTAGTTCAGACAAAAATGATTAAAGTTTTATTTTTTAATTTTTTTAATGTTTATTTTTGAGAGAGAGAGAGAGAGAGAGAGAGAACGAACAAGTGGGAGAGAGGCAGGGAGAGAGGAAGACACACAATCCAAAGCAGGTTCCAGGCTCTGAGCTGTCAGCACAGAGCCCCATGTGTGATCTCACCCACAAACCGTGAGATCATGACCTAAGCTGAAGCCGGATGCTTAACCTACTGAGCCACCCAGGTGCCCCCAAATGATTCAAGTTTTAAAGGCTGGATTATAAAAGCTCAGTGTAAATTGTTTTGTTGTCTATTGGTATCACTAAACCACTTTTGAAATTATGAGTAATAATGGCAGAATGTGAGTGAATAGCAGCCTGGGAAGTCTGGACTTGATCCTATAGGTAAGCTACCTACTGGAGACAAGATGAGGGAAAACATGGTACCTGCTGTCAAGGCTTCTCCTTAATCCTTTAACATTCTTTTAGAAGTGGCAGAGAAGGTTCTCAGATTGAGGATGTGACATATGAAGGCTAAATCAAAATTTTCTGGATTAAAGCCTCAAAGAAATAAGTGTGTTAAACTATATGAAATCACATCAGAAGCACAATTCCTCTTGTGTGAAGTGTTGTCATTCCCAAATCTGAGAATTATGAAAAGCCCAAAGGCCTTTTTCAGGTCCAAGCCCTTGCTCTCAGCCTGGTGCTGAGAGTTTAGCCAGTCAGGTAAACTCTAGCCTGCTTTCTATTCCTAAGGCAGCCACCACCCTCTCTCTCCCTGTGAGCACTAGTTTCTTCAGTGGCCGTAGAGTAGAATCCTCATGTGCTTCCTCATACTGTGCTGTTCCCAAACATAAGCCTGCAAACCTGTTCCATTTAATGAATTCCATTTATCTGGGGAGCTTGGAAAGATACTGATGCCAGGCATCATCTTAGGCAAATTGTCAAACTCAGCGCATTGACCTAAAAACTCTTTACTATTTCTGATTCTAGTTCCGTCCCTTAATAAGGGTGGTCACTCGACCGAATTTCTTGACCTAAAAAAAAATGCAAAGCATAAAACACAAATATGTATCATGTCCTCTGTTTCAGGCACCATGCAGAGCAATATTTGGCCCCGTAAGTGATCAGTTTGCATTTGTTAAGATCCGAAACTATAGCTTCCTTTGGGTGTATCTATTTCAGTGTCAGCAATAATTTAAATAAGATACAGGATTACAGAACACTGAATAATAATAAATGCTTTGCAGTGTTCTATAGAACACTTATTTGGGGCCATGTACTTTTTTGTTAATTTAATTCTCTGAGGGAAGTAGAATTTTATCTGTTCTACAGGAAAGGAAACTGAGACTCAGCTAGATGAAATAATTTGCTCAAACTCCTACAGCTAGTATAATGCAAGTATCTGGACAGTTTTAAGGGTATTTTGAGAGCAAGAGAGCGCACGCAAACAGGGAAGGGGCAGAGAGAGAGGGAGAGAGAGATCCCAAGCGGGCTCTGCACTGTATGCAGAGAGCCCGTTGTGGGGCTTGAACTCATGAACCGTGAGATCGTGACCTGAGCCGAAATCAAGAGTCAGACACTTTATCGACTGAGCCACCCAGGCACCCCTGGACAGTTTTATCATAAAGCTCATATACTTTTATTATAAAACTCATGTACTATCTGCTATTGCCACGTGGTCTCGTGTAACTTTTAAAGTTTTTCTCAAAGTAGGTTTTTCTCAGTATTATGTAGAAGTATGTAATTTGAGCATAGTTATCCATGTTTGTATTCAGCATTTCCAATGACTGTAAAACTTCTTATAAATACAGCAATCAAGAGGACTTCTTACCATAAAATACTCTGACCCATTCATTTCAAGACTCTGACTCTTAAAAATTTAAAGTGCTTGGTATTCAAATCCTCATTGAGGCTGTATACCTTTTGCCTGGAAGCAGCTAGATTTTGGAATTACAAATTAAGTCTTCCAGTGACTAGAAGAGTAAAACATATTTAGAAATTTGGGATGATTATAAAAGGGAAGAACTAGATATCACAGGATTAATGAGTGTTTTTAAAAGAATCAACATTGGGAAATGTGTATTTTGTCTAAAGACTATGAAGAGTAGTAGGAATCAAGAGAAAAGTTCAGGAACATATGGAGGGTATAAGAAAAATTTAGAGACCGAGAGGACAACAATAAGGGGGCTTAATATGCTCAATACGTCATGGGACCAGTTTTTTTTTTTTCCCCCACCTGGAATGATTGTTTAGGATTATGCCTTTTTAAAACCAGCCTCTTTTACTTTACATCACTTAGTCACTGTACCTTGCAAGTGCCTACTGTCTATTTTTAAAATAAGGTATCATTTGTGGCAAAAATGATTTTTCTTAAAAGCCAAGCCAAAACAAATGAAAATTACAGACTAATAGTCTTGATATTTTTTAAAAGCTAATTTAAATAACTTAGCATATGTTTGGAATAAACAGGTACAGCTTCAAAATTGTATTTTAGAAAAAGATTTTACCTATTTTTAGGAAGAGTCCACAGTTCATCTAGGCCACATGTTGAAAGAAAATCACTGCCTTGTTGCACTACACATGTGTAAGCATAATATGAAAAACTGTGGAATAAAACAATTATGCGATGCACTGTATCTGAATAGAAGCCTACGTTACCTTGATGTGAGCTGGTAAGTGATAATACATTAATCCAGAAGTCCTGGGAATAGTCTATGTAAACATTTACAGTACATAGGACACGCCGTTAGATACTAATTCCAAAGATCAGAAAATGCAACCATTGTCAGTTTTTTATCCTAAGTCTTAGTATTTAGCTTATACTGATATTGTATCTCCTACAACGTGAATGAGCAATTTAATCACTAGTAATCCAGAATGAAAGTAACATTTTATAGCAAATTTTCATTAACTTTTTGGGAAATTGAGTGATTAAAATCTTTTAGTGAACGAGAAAGTACTGTTCTATATAACAATTCTGAGGCCTGTTAATCTCTATGAATAAAAGAAGAATACTTCATATTTTCAAATGTAACACGTATTTTTCCTTTCCCAGCAATAAAATAACTCGTGATGGAATGGTGTGTTTGGCTGACGTACTGAAAAGCAATACTACTCTGGAAGTAATAGATCTTTCTTTTAACAGAATAGAAGATGTAGGAGCAAAGTATCTCAGCGAAACTCTTGCTTCACACAACAGGAGTCTTAAAGCGTTAGTATCGCTATATATTTAATCAAAATAACAAATTTAAACCTTTAAAACACTAACCTCAAGCCCTTTAACTCAAGATGCATGATGAAATATAAAAATAGTTTCTAAACTGACATATTAAACATTTCAATTTCTTTTTCAAAAGTAATGTCTTTTTTTTTAATGTTTATTTTTGAGAGAGAGAGAGAGAGAGACACAGAGTGTGAGCAGGGGAGGGGGCAGAGGGAGAGGGAGACACAGGCTCCAGGCTCTGAGCTGTCAGCACAGAGTCTGACGTGGGGCTCGAACTCACGAACCACGAGATCATGATGTGAGCCAAAGTCGGCCACTTAACTGACTGAGCCACCCAGGCATCCCCAAAAGTAATGTCTATTAAAAATTATATTGGTTCTAATTATGATCGATTCAAGACTGAGAGAATTCTTACTGCCTATAGTATTTACCCTGAATTCTATAGAAAAATCACAATCATTCAATATGACCAAGACTTACAAAATAAAAAAAATACTACTTGGATGACTTAATCCTGAAGGGCGTATTTGTAATCCACCCCAAACATTTACTGAATGATCTAAAACAGCCTACTGATTTCTAAAATGTAGGTAGCTCTACTAGGTACATGAAGCATCCAATTAGAGAACTAAGTTTCTTGGATTTTAGGATTACATCAGACGCTGAAGAGTAATGCCAAGATTTTACAGCATAAAATTCAACAAGGGTGCCTGGGTGGCTCAGTGGGGTAAGTGACCAAGTTCGGCTCAGGTCATGATGTCAGGCTTCGTGAGTTTGAGCCCTGCATCGAGCTCTCTGCTGTAAGTGCAGAGCCTACTTCGGATCCTCTATCTCCCCCTCTCTTAAAATAACAAACTTAGAAAGAAATGTAGTAAATGTTGTTGGCTAACTTATGCATCTTCTTTGTGAAAGTATTTACTGGTTTCCAGGGTTATTACTTCTTGTTTCTCCCTAGGTTGTCAGTAGTCAACAACAACATAAAGGGAGAAGGACTTGTTGCACTTTCACAGTCCATGAAAACAAACCACATACTCTCTAATGTCTACATTTGGGGAAACAAATTTGATGAAGCTACATGTGTGGTATGTTTTGTTTTGTTTTCTTTCTTCTTCACTGAAGGCTTTTTCTGGGGTCTTCTCTATAACATCAGACATTTACAGGTGGCCTCAGAAATGATTGTAACATATTGGGGCACCTGGGTGGCTCAGTGGGTTAAGCGTCTGACTCTTGATTTCAGCTCAGGTCATGATCTCAGTTTGTTGAGTTGGAGCCCTGTGTCAGGCTCTGCACTGCCAGAGTGGAGCCTGCTTGGGATTCTCTCTCTCCCTCTCTCCCTCTCTCCTTCCCCTGCTCACTTGCTTGGTCTCTCTCTCTCTCTCAAAAATAAATATTAAAAGAATGATTACAAAATATAGTCAGACACTGCAGTTCTGATACATTTAAAAATAAACCCTAAAAATGACTGCAAAGTTCTGTGGTTGAAATAGCAAAATACCTCAAATACTACATATTAATATAAAGATCAACGAATGACACAGTCCCAACTCCTCCAAAGTTAAAACATTTTAAAAATCACAATCGTTGATTTATTCTAAATTTGATGCGGCACAGTCTCTAATCTGCTGCCCAATAATTAAACCAAGACATGGTTTTGGAGACCTACAGTTGCTTATGCAAATACAGCCCTTGATACGACTTTCAAAACAAAAAGCATAGTAACAAATAGTTTTGATTTGGAAAGAAGATGCTAAAAATCTCAATTTGCAAAAAGGCTATCCAAAACTACCACCAAAATGAGTAATAAAACATACTATTTAAATCTTGATTTTAGAAAAACATATTCTACACACTAGAAACTAAGGTGAGCTTGGAATAAAGCAGAAAGCAACTGAAGTTTTCTTTCACTGTCTACATTTCTGCCTATCTCTGTACACAATCTTACTGACAAGCCAGCTTAACATGTTTGTGTGATCTTACATACGTACCAATGATCCATGAGATAAACAAAGAAAATTCTACAATGAAAAAAGAATGGGGCTACCAGCCAGGCCACCATCTAATAATATGGAAATGGTCTCTTAGCCTCAGACTATAAATGAGCTTCAGGGAGTTTATGAACTCCAGAGAGTTGGATGCCAAAATCTGATTATTTTTCTGAGAAACGGGTCCCTGGTCATCAAATTTTCAAGGGCATATACAACTCCTTATGTCCCTCATTTATGATCCCCTGTAGGAATTTTGACCATGGTACCTTTTGGCCCACAAAATCAGTAACAGTGAGAATTGTTAATTCTGGAAGTCATAAAATGACAAAAAATACCTTAAAGCTTAGAAATAAATTTTGCAAGATTCTAATTTCATTGTGAAATTAAGTGAACAAAAATCTATATGTGGAAAATAATAAAATTCAGTAATTTACTCAAAATATTTTAAACTGAAAATCAGTTCAGCTAATTTGAATATAGAAATTTAATTACGATAAATGAACAACCTATTTTATTAATGATAGTTTGTTCTTTTTTTAAAAATCACAGGCATATTCAGACTTAATTCAAACAGGCCGTCTAAAACCAGACAATACAGATGTGGAGCCATTTGTGGTGGATGGACATGTGTATCTTGCAGAAGTCTCCAATGGCCTTAAAAAGCATTATTACTGGAGGCCAACTTATGGAGAAGCTTGCAGTCAGTCATCTAATGCAGGTTCTATTCTTGTACCAGTAGGTCCAGATCTATGAAAAACAAACTCTAAAATAATTTTCACATATTTGCCTTATGTTAATATTTTATGGCCTACTACAGTTTTCGTTCATAAATTAAAACAAGCTACTTGAAATGTGTAAAAGATATATTAAACTTTAACTGTCCACTGTGGAAAAACTGAGTAATTTTTTAGAAGAAATTTTACAGGCGAGCAAAGATGATAGAGCAGGAGAACCCTGAATTCACCTCATCCCACGGATGTATCAAGGCAACTGCTCCACTCTGCAAACCACCTGAAGCCTGGCAGAACAGATCTTCCACAGCTAAATCCCTGGAGTGACTAGCCACAAAGGGGAAGGACATCATAGGCAAGGAGAAGCGACCCCACACTGGACACCAATGGCCCTGGGGACTTGCACTGGGAAGACCAGTCTCCATACTGTCTGGTTTTGAACATCAGTGGGGCTTAACTCCAGGAGAGCTGGAGGGCTATAGGAAACCAAGGCTCCACCCTCTAAAAACCAATACACTAAATAACTAAAAAGCAGTTTGAAAAGTGCCTGGGGTGTATGTGAGGGAGATTTGTTGCCTCATTTGAGGATGTATACAGGAGGGGCAGGAATCGACAGGAAATCTAGTAGCTTTCTCCAGGAAGGAAAGTGCTGGTGGCTGCCAGTTTCCCTGCCCCCTCCCAGCCTAGACAGCCGAACACTTATGGAAGCCAGTTCTGACATTCTCAACCTACCTTCCTAGCATGGTGTGCCCTGCCCTCTCCAAACTGCCCATGCCAGCAGGCACCCCTCCAAAGCAACTCTTGCTCTGGAGAGGAGGGAGCTAACCCCACACACCAGTGCACCTGCAGTTGCTGTAGCTGCACTTCTCAGCTAGCTATAGAGGTTTGAGAAAGCCCTACCCGTCGACGTGTCTGCAGCAGTCACAGAGGCTCACTATAGACAGCTGGGCTACAGGCTAGCCCTGCCTACCAGCAAACCCACAGCTGCTACAACCAGGTCTCAGAGCCAGCCACATAGGAAGCAAGCCCGACCCACCAGTAAGCCCACAGCAAGCAAAGCAGATCACTGCAGATAGGCTGTCCACACTGCAGAGGCTGAAGCAGGGCTTATTAGTCGTGCAGGGGATAAGCGCTGCCCACCAGTGTATCCTCAACACTAGAGGATAATCACTGTAGTCAGCTGGGTAGAGGGCTAGCATCACCAACCAGCATGCAGGCATTAGTCACATATCAACCACAACAGGTTCTGGTGCCCAGGGAGGACTGTGCTACAGGGAACCATAGGACCCTTTCTACACAAGGACACTACTTTCTAGACCTAAGAGAAGGAGCTGACCTAATTAATTCACAGAAACAGACAAGATGAGGAGACAGGAATAGATCTCAAATGAAAGAAGGCAAAACCACAAAATAAGAGCTAATGAAACAGGTAAGCAATATGCCTGATAAGGAGTTCAAGGTAATGGCCATAAAGACACCAGACTTGAGAGAAGAATGGATGAACTCAGGGAGAACTTCAACACAGAGATATAAAATTTAAAAACTAGTCGGAGATAGAGAATAACTAAAATAAAAAAATGGGCTACAGGAAATCAGTGGAGTAGAGGATACAGATCTGATCAGTGATCTGGAAGACAGGATAATGGAAAACACCAAAGCTGAACAGCAAAAAGAAAAAGTAATACATGAGAATAAGTTAAGGGACCTCTCTGTGATCTATCAGTGTATGAACATTTGCATTATAGGGGGTTACAGAAGGAGATGAGAGAAGGGGGACAGAAAACTTATTTGAAGAAATAACAACTGAAAACTACCTTAACCTGGGGAAGGAAACAGACATCCAGGTGCAAAAAGCAAAGAGAGCCTTACAGTGAACCCAAGGACATATAATTAAAATGGCAATACATATAATTATGTATAATTATATGTATATAATACACACCAAGACATATAATTAAAATGACAAAAATTAAAAAGCGAATCCTAAAAGCAATAGAAAAGCAAACTTACATACATGGGAAACCCCATAAGGCTATCAGCTCATTTTCAGCAGAAACTCCACAGGCCAGAAGGGAGTGGCATAAAGTGCTGAAAGAAAAAAAACAACAAAACAACAAAACCCCCTGCAACCAAGACTACTCTATTCAGCAAAATTATCACTCAGAATTGAAGTAGAGACAGTATCCCAGACAAAAGTTAGAGTTCATCACTACTAAACTAGCTTTACAAGAAATGTTAACAGAAATTCTATAAACGGAAAGAGAAGGCCACAACCAGAAGAAAACTGAGAGGAGAAAACTTCACAATACAAGCAAATATATAGTTAAGTTAGTAGATCAATCGCTTATAGCTATAAAAATTAGTCAAGGGATACACAAAAAGAGGCAGAATATGATATATACATAAACATGGAAGTGGTAATAAAAATTGCATCAGAAGAATAAAATACCAGGGTGGCTGGCTCAGTTGGAAGAGCATATGACTCTTGATCTCAGGGTTGTGAATTTAAGTCCCACATTCAGTGTAGATACTTAAAAAAAGAAAAAACTTAGGGGGTGCCTGGGTGGCTCAGTTAAGTGTCCAACTCTTGATTTCGGCTCAGGTCATGATTTCTTGGTTTGTGAATTTGAACCCTCCATCAGGCTCCGTGATGTGTCTCCCTCTCTGCCCTTCCCCCTGATTGCTATCTTTCTCTCACAATAAATAAAAATAAACTTTAAAGAAAGAAAACAATAAAATACTTACAAATAAATTTAACCAAGAAGGTGAAAAGCTTGTACTCTGAAAACTGTAAGCTATTGATGAGGGGCACCTGGCTGGCTCAAGATCAAGAGCATGTGACTCTTGGTCTTAGGGTCATGATTTCAAGTCCCACATTGGGTATAGAGCTTATTTTTAAAAAATAATAAAGGTGGAGTGCCTAGGTGGCTCAGTCAGGTAAGTGTCTGATTCTTGATTTTGGCTCAGGTCATGATCTCACAGTTCAAGAGTTTGAGCCCCATGTCAGGCTCTGCACTGACAGAGTGGAACCTGCTTGGGATCCTCTCCTTCCCGCTGTCTCTGCCCTTCCCCTGCTCACTTGCTCACTCTCTCTCAAAATATATATTTTTAAAAAGGTTAAAAAAAAGACATTGATGAAAGAAACTGAGGATGATATAAACAAATGGAAAGACATTCCATGCTCATGGATTGGAAGACTTAATATTGTTAAAATGGCCATACAATGCAATCCCTAAAATAATACCAATAACATGTTTCACAGAACTAGAACAAAAAAAATTTGTATGGAACCTCATAAGACCCTGAATAGCCAAAGCAATCTTGAGAAAGAACAAAGCTGGAGATATCACAATCTAAGATTTCAAACTATACTACAAAGCTGTAATAACCAAACAGTACGGTACAGGCACAAAAACTGATACAGAGATCAAAAGAACAGAATTGAGAGCTCAGAAAAAGACCCATGCTTATATGGTTAATTATTCCATGACAAAAGAGACCAGAGTACATAATGGAGAAAAGACAGTCTCTTCAATAAATGGTGCTGGGAGAACAGGACCACTTCCTTATCATAGACAAAATTAAACTCAAAATGGATTAAAAACCTAAACATAAGAGACCTGAAACCACAAAACTCCTAAAAGAAAACATAGGCTGGAATCTCTTGGACATGAACCTTAGCGTTTTCCTGGATATATCTCCCAGGCAAGGGAAACAAAAGCAAAAATAAACAGCTGGGACTACATCAAACTTAAAAAGCTTATGCACAGTGAGGGAAAGCAACAAAACAAAAAAGCAACCTACCAAATGGGAGAAGATACTTGCTAGTTGCATATATGATAAAAAGTTAATATCCAAAATACATGAAGAACTACAATTCAACACCAAAACCCCCAAATAATCCAATTATTATCCAGGTGCAGAGGACCTGAATGGACATTTTTTTCAAAGAAGACATAAAGATGGCCAACAGACACATGAAAAAATGCTCAACATCATTAGTTATCAGGGAAATGAAAATCAAAACCACAATTATATCACCTCACGTATGTCAGAATGGCTAGTACCAAAAAAAAAAGCCGAGATAAGTGTTGGAGAAAGGGAACCCTTATGAACTGGTGGGAATGTAAACGTACTGCCACTATGAAAAAGAGTATGGAGATTCCTCAAAAAAAACTAAAAATACAACTACCATATGATCTAGTATTTCCATTTCTAGGTATTTACCAAAAAACCCCCAAAACCACGAATTTGAAAAGATATGCACCCCTATGTTTATAGCAGCTTTACTTATAGTACCCAAGATATGGAAGCAACTTAGGTGTCTACTGATAGGCGAATGGATAAGGATGCAGTGTACATATATACAATGGAATATTACTCAACCAAAAGAATGAAATCTTGCCACTGGCAACATCAGTGGACCTAAAGGTTATGTATGCTAAGTGAGGTAAGTCAGACAGAGAAAGACAAATAACCTATGCTTTCACTTATACGTGGAGTCAAAAACAAATGAACAAAGAAACAAGAACAAAAACAGACTCATAGACAACAAACCAGTGGTTGTTGGAGGGGAGGGAGATGAAAGGACAGACAAAATAAAGGGATTAACGAGGTACAAACTTCCAAACTTATTAAATAAGTCAGGGGAATCTGAGTGGCTCCGTTGATTAAACGACTGACTCTTGGTTTCAGCTCAAGTCAAAATATCACATTTTGTGGGTTCGAACCCCGCACTGGGCTCTGTGCTGACAGCGTGGAGCCTACTTGAGATTCTCTCTCTCCCTCTGCCCTTCCCCTGCTCATGATCTCTCTCAAAATAAATATTTAAGTCATGAGAATGAAAAGTAAGCATAGAGAACATAGTAATATTATAACACTGTATAGTAACAGATGATAACTAAGCTTACCATAGTGAACATTTTGTATATAATTGTTGAATCACTAAGTTGTACCCCTGAAACTAATGTCACCTATACATCACAAAAAAAAAAAAAAAAAAAAAAAAAAAAGGACTGGGGGAAAAAAGGAATAGAGACTAAAATTTTAACCATGTGGAAAAAAAAATTAAGGAATTAAATTTGTTTTTAAAAATAAAATATCATTAAGTAATAAAAATAGCATAAAAAAGAAGACGTCATTATTAGGTATCCTAACTGAAAGTTGTCATGAGGTTGTAAAACGGGTTCAGGTGGCAGGCTGTCAGGGAATTTCAGGAGGTTCAGAAGTTGAAAAAGTATTTTATGTATCTTATTTAGGTATTATGGGTATTGACAGAATCTCACAAATATAAGCAAATATATTATAAACATACACGTTACAAATACATATAAGTGGATGCTTTCCAAACCAGTGATGCCAGTGAAATTTTTAAGATCGTTCTTTTTTAGAAGATGCCAGTAACATTTTTTAAAGAGCTGTTATTTTTATTTTTAAAAAATGTTTATGTATTTGATGGGGCGCCTGGGTGGCTCAGTCGGTTAAGCGTCCAACTTTGGCTCAGGTCATGATCGCGCAGTTTGTGAGTTCAAGCCCCGCACTGGGGTCTGTGCTAACAGCTCAGAGCCTGCAGTCTGCTTCAGAATCTGTATCTCCCCCTCTATCTACCCTTCCCATGCTCATGCTCTGTCTCTCAATAATAAATAAATGTTAAAAAAAAATTAAAAATGTTTATGTATTGGAGAGAGGGAGAGAGAGAGCACAAGCGGGGGAGAGGCAGAGAGAGAGAGAGAGAGCAAAAGAGAGAGAGAGAAAGACAGAGAGAGAATCCCAGACTCCACACTCAGTGCATGTCTGACATGGGGCTTGATCTCACGACTGGGAGATCATCACCTGAGCTGAAATCAAGAGTAGGATGCTTAACGGAGCCACCCAGGTGCTCCAACATTTTTTTTATTTAAGAATTTTTTAAGTATTTTTTGAGACAGAACATGCACGAGCTGGGAAGGGCAGAGGGAGAGAGAGAATCTTAAGCAGTCTCCATGCCCAGCTCAGAGGCCCACTGGGGCTCAATCTCAGGACCATGAGATCATAACAGGAGCTGAAATCAAGAGTCAGATGCTTAACCTACTGAGCCACCCAGGCGCCAGAAGATGCCAGTAACATTTTAATGATTTGACTGCAAATAATTACTGTTGTCTATGGCCAATCTTGTTTTCAAATTAAGATTCCTATAAGGATGGCATGCCTGAGTGGCTCAGGTGCGGAGACTGCTTAGGATTCTTCCTCTCTCCCTGATGAACATGGATGCAAAAATCCTCAACAAGATAGTGGCCAACCGGATCCAACAATAATTAAAAGAATTATTCACCACGACCAAGTGGGATTTATACTTGGGACGCAGGGTGGTTCAATATCAGCAAAACAATCCATGTGATTCATCACGTCAATGAAACAAAGGACAAGAACCACATGATCCTCTCAATAGATGCAGAGAAAGCATCTGACAAAATACAGCATCCTTTTTGATAAAAACCCTCAAGAAAGTAGGGGTAGAAGGATCACACCTGAAGATCATAAAAGCCATATATGAAAGACCCACTGCTAATATCATCGTCAATGGTGAAATACTGAGCACCTTCCCCCTAAGGTCAGGAAGAAGACAGGGATGTCCACACTCACCACTGTTATTCAACATAGTATTGGAAGTCTTAGCCTCAGCAATCAGACAACACAAAGGAATAAAAGAGATCCAAATCAGCCAGGAGAAAGTCAAACTTTCACTCTTCACAGATGACACGATACTCTATATGGGGAACCCAAAAGATTTCACCAAAAAACTGCTAGAACTGATACATGAATTCAGCAAAGTCGCAGGATATAAAATCAATGCATAGAAATCGGTTCCATTTCTATACACCAATAAAAAAGAACAGAAAGAAATCAAGGAATCAATCCCTTTACAACTGCACCAAAAACCATAAAATACCTAGGAATAAACCTAACCAAAGAGGTAAAAAATCTATACACTGAAAACTGTAGAAAGCTTATGTATGAAATTAAAGAAGGCACAATAAAATGGAAAAATATTCCATGCTCCTGGATAGGAAGAACACTGTTAAAATGTCAATACTACCCGATCTACATATCCAATACAATCCCTATCAAAATAACACTAGCATTCTTCACAGAGCCAAAACAATCCTAAAATTTTTATGGAACCAGAAAAGACCCCAAATAGCCAAACCAATCTTGAAAAAGAAAACCAAAGCTGGAGGCATCATGTTCCCAGACTTCAAGACGTATTACAAAGCTGTAATCATCAAGACAATATGGTACTGGCACAAAAACAGACACTCAGGTCAATGAAACAGAATAAAGAACCCAGAAATGGACCCACAAATGGATGGCCAAATAATCTTTGACAAAGCAGGAAAGAATATCCAATGAAATAAAGAAAGTCTCTTCAGAAAATGGTGCTGGGAAAACTTGACAGCGGCGTGCAGAAAAATGAACCTGGACCACTTTCTTACACCATACATAAAAATAAACTCAAAATGGACGAAAGACCATGTAAGACAGGAAGCCATCAAAATCTTAGAGGGGAAAGCGGGCAAAAACCTCTTTGACCTCAGCTGCAGCAACTTCTGGAGACCTGACATGTCTCCAGAGGCAAGAGAAACAAAAGCAAAAATGAACTATTGGGACCTCATTAAAATAAAAAGCTCTGCACAGCAAAGGAAACAATCACCAAAACTAAAAGGCAACCAATGGAATAGGAGAAGATATTTGCAAATGACACATCAGATAAAGGGTTAGTATCCAAAATCTATAAAGAACTTATCAAACTTAACACCCAAAAAACAGAATCCAGTGAAGAAATGGGCAAAATACATGAATAGACACTCCAAAGAAGAAAACCAGATGGCCGACACATGAAAGAATGCTCAACATCACTCATCATCAGGGAAATATCAAAACCACAATGAAATATCACCTCACACCTGTCACAATGGCTAACATTAAGAACTCAAGCAACAACAGATGTTGGCGAGGATGTGGAGAAAGAGGATCTCTTTTGCATTGTTGGTGGCAATGCAAGCTGGTGCAGCCACTCTGGAAAACAGTATGGAGGTTCCTCAAAAAACTAAAAATAGAACTACCCTATGACCTAGCAATTGCACTACTAGGCATTTATCCAAGGGATACAGGTGTGCTGTTTCAAAGGGACACATGTGCCCCCATGTTTATAGCAGCTCTATCAACAATAGTCAAAGTATGGAAAGAGCCCAAATGTCTGTCACTGGATGACTGGATAAAGAAGATGTGGTGTATATATGTATATGTATGTATGTATATGTATGTGTATACACACACACACACACACACACACACACACACACACACACGGAGTATTACTAGGCAATCAAAAAGAATGAAATCTTGCCATTTGCAACTACGTGGATGGAGCTGGTGAGCTAAGTGAAATTAGAGAAAGACAAATATCATATGACTTCACTCATATGAGGAATTTAAGATACTAAACAGATGAACATAAGGGAAGGGAAGCAAAAAGAATATAAAAACAGGTGCTGTTTTATAGAAAAACATAAGAGGCTCTTAAATATAGAGAAGAGAGGGTTACTGGAGGGGTTGTGGGAGGTGGGATGGGCTAAATGGGCAAGGGGCATTAAGGAATCTACTCCTGAAATCATTGTTGTACTATATGCTAACTTGGATGTAAATTAAACAATAAATAAATAAATAAAAGAAAAAGGGATTCTCCCTCTCTCTGCCCCTCCCTGGGTCATGCACACTTGTACACACTCTCTCTCAAAATAAATAAATGTTAAAAAAAAAGATTCCTATGATGAGGCAACTGACGCTATGATGCTTTGACCTACATACACAGATTTATTCACACATACCAAGAAGAGGCTGCTTCATCTGAATGATTTACTTGTCAAGCAAAGTGTGAAAAGACATGGACAGTTTTAAAAGGTTACTTTAAATTGAGCTGAGGTTCTGCAGTCTAAAAGAAAATACCACCTATCTCTAAATGTTGACAGCAAGGACGTGAAATCAAGGTGGTGGTCAGCTTTACAGATGTCAGAGTATTGGCCTTCACTTAAAGTACTGTTAATTCCTCAAATCGTAGCTGTATTTATTTTTAAAAATTAGCAATAAAAAACCCCCACCGGTGTCCATTCCTTTAAACAAATAAGATGAATACCCCCTACTCAGTATTTAATGATTTTTGAAGTTTTATAGGTCTTTCCTTCTATTTAGCACCTAATACCACGTTCCTATACTCCCTGGGGGGAGGCGGGAGGGTGCGTACAGAGGATGATGGTGGTTATGTAAAGGGAAGAACATCTGAATAAACTGTATGAGGCATTATTTTCACTTAATGTTACAGAGTCATTGAGCCAGAAAAGACCTAAATGCCTTACCAAATCCATTCTCATGCTTTCAGAGATGAATTTGAATCATCCAGGACAGGACAGATGGTTGCTATCAGGCTGAGTCTGCGCTGAAAAATAAAATCTTAAAACATCTGGAATTGGTTGAAAAATACGTAACAGTTCATGTTAATAACAACGTGTGAAATGGATTTCAAGGTTTTTTTTTTTTAGATAAATATTATTTATATGTTGTATCATAGAAAACTACCACAATCTGGTAATGGAATTTTAGAAATAACATGACCTTCCATTAATGCAAAAATCACTTAAAGATCTGCAAATGTTTACAACGGAACAAAATTATACTGTATAGATTACAGAATTCTATAAATGACATTATGTATCCTGACGCTTAAACTGATTTTACTAGTTATTGACTTTACTTAATAGGTTTTATCAAACCTTACTTGCCAACATTCTCTTCTCTTCGTGTTCCAATCTTATTTTATTTCCATTTTAAGATCTCTGCTATGCGGATATAAAGACTGGTTGTTTTTTTATAGAGTTCTTTTAACATTATTACATGCTGAATAATCTAGAACTAAATATCTGTATCTAAAAGGCTGTATATCTCGGGGCGCCTGGGTGGCTCAGTTGGTTAGGCCACTGACTTCAGCTCAGGTCATGATCTCACAGTTAGTTTGAGACCCAAGTTGGGCTATGTGCTGACAGCTCAGAGCCTGGAGCCTGCTTCGGATTCTGTGTCTCCCCTCTCTCTACCCCTCCCCTGCTCATGCTCTGTCTATCTCTCAATAATAAATAAATGTTAAAAAAAAATTACAAATAAATAAAAATAAAAATAAAAGGCTGTATATCTCAGAAAAATCAAATGTTTTTGTATTGTTAAAAATGCAATAGAAAGTGAATAAAATTTTTTGTTTTTTAATCAAATTTGAAAAACTGCAGAATTCAGTGGATGCAATAAAACTAAGCTATGGGAAAACTTAGGAACATTTTAAACAACTGTCATTACATCTGTAAAACATAAAGCTAGTGAGGAAATTTCTCCCAGCAATTAGAGATCCAATAAATTCAGACTTGAGCAACAATTAATATGACAAACCTCATATACCTGAATGTCCAGAGAGTTATGTTCATTAAACTAGAGATGCTAAATCAGCATTTTAAAAATGTGGAGCATCAGAACACATTGGGGCAAATGTTAAAACTACAGATTTCTGGGGCGCCTGGGTGGCGCAGTCGGTTAAGCGTCCGACTTCAGCCAGGTCACGATCTCGCGGTCCGTGAGTTCGAGCCCCGCGTCGGGCTCTGGGCTGATGGCTCAGAGCCTGGAGCCTGTTTCCGATTCTGTGTCTCCCTCTCTCTCTGCCCCTCCCCCGTTCATGCTCTGTCTCTCTCTGTCCCAAAAAAATAAATAAACGTTAAAAAAAAAATTAAAAAAAAA
>NW_024412400.1:63107005-63170557 GCF_014898765.1 Herpailurus yagouaroundi | reverse complement strand
TGCTCTGGTTTTCTCATTCTTCAGTTTTTTAAATATGTACTTTTTTAAACGCAAGTAGAGCAATCATATGGAAAAGTACACAAATCTTAAGTGAAGAGATGCTAACCCACCTGTGTCAGCCACAACTTACATAAAGATAGTAAATACCACACGCTTCCCAGAAGTGCCTCCAACCTTCTTCCAACAGGCAACCACTTTCCTGATTTCTAACACCACAGTAACAGTTTTGCCTATTTCTGTATTTTATAGAAAAGAGGGGCGCCTGGGTGGCGCAGTCGGTTAAGCGTCCGACTTCAGCCAGGTCACGATCTCGCAGTCCATGAGTTTGAGCCCCGCATCAGGCTCTGGGCTGATGGCTCGGAGCCCGGAGCCTGTTTCCAATTCTGTGTCTCCCTCTCTCTCTGCCCCTCCCCTGTTCATGCTCTGTCTCTCTCTGTCCCAAAAATAAATGAAAAAACGTTGAAAAAAAAATTTTTTTTTAAAAAGAAAAGGAATCTTATACCCTTTGTGTCTGTGTGATTTACTTATGTTTAATGTAGCAATAGTCTTTTATTGCTTTGAAGTATTCTGTAATATGCTGGGTAGCAGAGGAGTCTACCAGATTCTGGAACGAGGTGGCCTCTCGTCAGTCTAGGAAAGTCACAAGAAAATAAACCTTGGTAACAAGATCTGCCTGTCCAGGCTAATCTCTGTTCCTGTGTGGAATAGAAGGGGGGCCCCCCCCCCCCCCAAGTTTCTACATTCTCCCAAGGGAAGGTAGCTAGCTGAGTGGGAAGCAAGTTCATGAATGGCAGGCAAACAGGCTTACTTCAAGCCTGTGGTGGGGTGGCACAGGTTAAACCTGCAACCTGATCTACACTGGCCTGCTTGAGACAGAGCAGAAGTCTGAGTTCTCCACGTTTGTTAAAACTAAGGCGAGGCCAATTCAGTCAAGAACCACCAGGCTCTGACCAAGCTAGGAAAAATCTGATCACCCATTTTACAAGCTGTTGCCTGCTGCATCAGAGGCCAGTAGGATGCCCAGAGAATGAAGACCTGAACACATGGTCTTCCCTGATGCCATTATGTCATGTAAGCACCCTCCGTATAGCTGGACACCAGTTTAAAGAGAAGACAAAGGGCAGAAATAAGACAGCATTTTTCCACAAGTTTAAGCATTACCTTAAAACATTATAAATTGTATCTCCTTTATATTAGACTAAGTTTTAAATTGGCTGGGACTAAAGGTTAATTTTTTCCAGACTTCCCACTGGGTGGGAGCTCAAGAGTAAACACATGCACATTCTGTCAGAATACTCTATTTCCTCTGCACATCTGAACCATGAATAAATCTGTGACCATGTGTATGTTTCCATTTTTCTCTTATCATCCTTTAATTTCAGGCTCAAATACAGCCTCTTGATTATGGTGTTACACATATTATACTCTTCATTTTGCGATGTTTCAAGTTTGAAAACAAAAAAGTGCTTGATAATTTTTACATGTTTGACAAAAACTGATCTTGATCTACACTCTGTTTTTCAAGCTAAATAGTAGTATTCAATGTCTTAGCTACCACTCAAACCATATCCACCTAAGCTTACTATAACTGCCTTCTCAAAGGATCATCATGCTTCAATTACCCAACCTAAAGTTGTCTTCGATTTGCACCTATTTAATTTCTCTGTGCCATATGACTGGTGTAAAGCCACTTTTGTCCTTGTGAAACTTGCCGCACCCCGATTTTCTTCATCACTTTGTATCTCCTTTCCTTCCTTCCTTCCTTCCTTCCACCCTCCCTGCCTCCCTCTCTCCCTCACTTTCTCTCTTTGAGAGAGAATCCCAAGCAGGCTCTCAATCGATGGGGCTCAAACTCTCAAGCTGTGAGATTATGACCTGAGCCGAAACTGGACGCTTAACCAACTGAGCCATCCAGGCACCCTATCTTTGGCTCATTCTTTAAATGTATTTCCCTGAAGATTGTTTCCTCATCTTTTGTTCTGTACCATCTCCTAGGGCTGCCTGAATCATTTCTATCACAATAATTATCAGTCTTATGCTACAAGATCTGTATCTTTAGCTCTAACCTCTCCTGGGCTTAAGGCTCCATTTCCAACTACAGCTAGACATTGTCACATGGCTGTTTTATCACCAAACTCAGTGCATCTAAAATAAAGTCTTCTTTTTTTAACTTTTTTTTTCAGTATTTATTTATTTTTGAGACAGAAAAAGACCGAGCATAAACGGGGGAGGGTCAGAGAGAGGGAGACACAGAATCTGAAGTAGGCTCCAGGCTCCAAGCAGTCAGCACAGAGCCCGACACAGGGATTGAACTCACGGACTGTGAAATCATGACCTGAGCCGAAGTCAGAATTAACCGACTGAGCCACCCAGGAGCCACTAAAGTCTTCTCTTTTATAAGCCTCTTATCTTCCCTATCACAGTTAATGGGATCACCATCTTCTCAATCATTAAGGATCAAAACTTAGGTGTCTAAGTTGGAGCTATCTAACTGCAAGGAAAAGACACTGATTCATTCATGCCTGTTTAAGAAAAGGATTTATCTTAAGGATCTAACAGGGGAAAAAAAAATCACTGGCACCCAGGGACAAGGAAATGAAGCACAGCACTGTGCCACTTAAAGAATGGGACTGCAAAGCCAGAAACCAAGGCCACACCTCTCTCACAGGGAATCAGTGGCTGGTTCTGTGAACTGATTTCACTCCCTTGCTTCACTCTATGGATCAGCTTTCTCTGCTTATTCATAATTTCCTGTAGACTCTGGCTTGCTTCACTGACTCTGGGCCAGTTCTAAACGATCTTTTCACTCACATGTATACCAAAACCTAACAGTCTCTGAATTTCAAAACTCAAATTCTTGAGAATCTAACCACTCAGTCGGGCCTAAGAACTGTTTCTCCCTGGTAAAGTGTTCGGTTAGCTGTGGACGTAGTATGGAATCATGTGTTATAAATGTGGCTATCTAATCCCCGCCCTTCAGCAGTCAACTGTGCTTGGGTGTGTGAGATCATGGGTTATAAACCTGGCTATCCAATCCTACTCCTCAGCACAGGCAGAGGACTGAGGACTATTTCATGTAAGATGATGGAGGCACTGGACAGGTCTTTCACTCCTCCCTGTTTCATACTTTTTTCATTCTGCCTATTTCAGTTAGCTGTGTGCACATTCCTTCCTATCATCCATTTCTTCTTGTTTGCCTAATCCATGGGAGTAATGGCCCTTTTTCTGCCCATTCAACTCTGGTTGACTGCTCAATATTTTCTTTCTTGCCTTCCCCTGTAACACTTGACATTGTCTTGTTTACTGCCAGTTATATTCAGGCTTTTCCTTCCCATTTGACTTAGGGTGGTATTTAGTTTATTTATCTTTGTAGGTTTATGTATTGATTTCAATAATTTTCTAGCATTTGAAATACTGGCCAGACATTTTAATCCAGGTATCTATTCACACCTATGGTATTTATTTTAGTGCATTCTTCTCGATATTAAATACCCTACTTCTGGGTGGTTATTATGTTTACATGATAATGATCTAATTCCTTAAACAAATAAACCAAATCTCTCTTTTTTGAGAAAGTGCACGCATGGGAGCATGCGCACATGGAGTGAAGGGGCAGAGGGAGAGGGAGAATATTAAGCAGGCTCCATGCCCAGCACGGAGCCCTACACAGTGCTCAATCTCATCACCATGAGTTCATGATTTGAGCCAAAATCAAGAGTCAGACACCTAACCGCCTGAGCCACCCATATGCCCCCCAAACTTCTCTTGAATGAATGGGGGGCAGGGGTTGCAGAGGACAAAAGAGTAACCATATCATTGTTTCAAGAAATTAATGCTCCACCAAAAAAAAAAAAAAAAGAAAAAAAGAAAGAAAAAATTAATGCTCCAATAACTAAATCTCCAAGTTGTTTATAAATAAAGAGTAAAAATGTAGAATATACAGAAATTGCATTAAAATACAATTTCTTTTTACTTGGTGGTATTTCTAGTAAAGTTCTAAAGACTCAAAATCTAAGTACAAGATGGAAATTTATATCAAGAGCTTCATTTTTAAATGCTTTCCAAAAGAACACCAAGAAACATTTAGGATATTGGTTCTCAATGTCTGGTTACATTAAAATCTGCTCTGGGGCTTTTCCATCATATATATCCCACAGATTGTATGATTTAGTAAGACTAAGGTGGGGTGGGACTGGGATAGTGTTATTTTAAAATGTTTCTGATATGCATTAAATGTTAGAACTATTATTCTAGGATATTTTTAAAAACAAGTATATGTACATTGTTTTTATACATGTACATTTCAACTACTCTCACTCGTACAGTTTCTGTAGAACGGAAACATACAGAAGTGCTAAACTACTTTTGCAATAGACCATCAGAACCATTAAAAAAATTTTTTTTCTAAAATTTGTCTATCAAAATTATCCTATGAAATTAAACATAAAACAAGTACCATTTAAAAACAGCAAAAAATCATTTATATATAATCTATGGTTTCTTTTTAAAAAGTCTAAAATCTAACAATACAGTAGGAATAATCTAATACATACAAAATTATTTTAGAAAATAATTTCTCAGTGAGAGCTTCAACATCCTAAACACTTTCAAAAACGTAATAATATTTAGTTAAGAATAGACCTTTCCCAAAACTGCATTGTAACAAATATATTTAAAACCGGACTTATTTAAACGGTAATTGAGTGTTAAAATGACACCAGATACAACTAAAATATAAGCATATTATCATAAAAAATTGTATAGCATTATGAGAAGAATGACAAGACAGGGACCTCAGCCTTCAAGATTTCTCACATGTCACTCTGGAAGACCGAGACATGTCAATTTTAAAAGAAAGTATTTTAGTTACGAAGCAGATAACGTGATGGAGACAAAACACAGTAAATCAACCTTACCCATTCCAATCCAATAATATTAAAAATAATAAATCTGAGGACTAATCTATATAAAATGCTAATTACCATTATTAGAAGAAATTTGGTAACTACAGCTCTCATAAAATTTTGACATCACTGTAGCCATTTTTGAAATTTTATTCTTTAGATGCTTGGATTAATGAAGATGTGAATTAAATATAACCTCTCCATTTCAGCAGACTTCTTAAAGAGGCTGAGTCTTTTAATTTTCTTTAATTTCTTCACATTCCAATAAATTCCTATTGAATTTAAGCCAGAATAGATTAGTTGAACATTTTATAACTTTGTAAATTGTATTTAAACCCAGCATATTAATACACAAGCATAATTAGACTTCTTAGATAAATAGTTAAATCCTAAATTTGATGTATATTACACAAAGGGAAGATTTCAAACTGTGAAGTCAGTCCCACTGGTGGCAAACTACTGCGAAAATGGTGAGTGTGCTGCGAAACGGTGGCCATCTCTACAGTGTACAAGAATTAAGTAGTCTCATTACATCCTCTTCTAGTTGGTTCTTCTGACTAGGATGCCAGAGAAAATTCAATTAAGGAAATCAATATCAAAAAAACCCCAAACCTCATGTTAACTTTATTATAGAAAACAAATAAGCCACAACTAATGCATGGCAGAAATAAGAAATAATGTCACCATGGTGTTTGATCAGCAGCATAGGAACTGACTCTGTGGAACTGGTAATTTAATGTCCAAAGATCAGGCAGTAATATAAATGAATTATGTGGGAAAAGTGGGATGGGGAAGTAAATATCAGAATGACACTGAATTTTTTACATTCAGTAAGAAGAAGACAGACTACTGTAGGCAGTCTGACAACAACCAAATGTTGTGGTTTGATTCATAAAATTTTAAACTCAAAACTTCTAGAAAAATGTAAAATATTTAGCAAACTGGCTTTCCGGTAAGTCAAATGTTCACTGATAAATGAAGCTAATTTCTTAATTCTTTATGTAATTACAATGTGTCAATTGAGAAGCCAAGTGATTTAGCGTACGCATTAGGTTTACGTTTAAAAAATTTTTTGGAACTTAGTATTTTAAAAAGTGCGTAACAGGTGTAGCAAGGCTTATCAAAAATCTTCAAAATTCATATTTTCCTCATCTCCAGTAATCTAGAAACCTATTAAAACATAACCTGAATCAAATTTTGAAGCTGTCTTTATTAAGATAAAAATACCATATGACCTATTTAAAACTCATTTTGCAAATAAATGTAGTCTTGGATAACTCAAAAGTACTGATCACTGCTTTTCTCCAGAATTCTGAGGCCTAAATGAACAAAAATGTATATACAGATTTCTAGCTTTTAAGAAAAACACTTCTTTTTGTGTCATTAGAAAAGTTACCTCCAATGGAATATATTAATAGAGAAACAGCACAATTCTTATTCAGTACCTAAATTCTCTTAAGTAGAAGAATGAAAATTCACTTTCCCCCCATAGTTTATGTACTGGTCTATGGGACTTGGTACAGCAACACTATTGGCCTGATACTATCATAGATTTTGCTTAAATTTTGAGGGGAAAAAACTAAAAAATCCCGCAGGTCAAAACTGACTCATATAAATGGAAAGATTCCACTTAAATAAATGAAAAGCAATTTAAAATGCAAAATAAAAATGAATTAAGGCAGCTCTAAGAGAAAAAACTCATCCATTCAAAATAGTGCTACTTTAGTATAACTCACTCCTTAACATGTCATGTTTATAATCTAGGCATAGAAGCCAAAAATCAAAACAAGCATTGCAGTTATGATGCAGCATCAGGTGTTTACTTCAGCTGAATGGAAAATAATGGTCACAACTCAAATGAATGCTAATTTAATATGAATATATGCACCTTACCAGAGATGTTTATGTTTACTACCAAAGACGTCTTAGCAATTCCATATTCCTCACAAAGTCAGTATAATTGCTGTAAAAAAATCAACTGTGGTTCTGAATACCCATTCACAGTTGATCTCAACAACGTATCTGATGTAGGAGACTGGTTATCTGTGACAGGCAGAAGGATGTGGTGGTCCTCAGTTCCAAGCGGAAGAGATAGTGGTAAAGTCATATCAGAAGGCTTCACATCCAGTGTTTCTGATAAAGGACTTTTTTGTATAGAATCTTGTTCATTCAACGGATGATCCTCTATACTAGAATCTAGAAGTTTATCTGCACCTGAAATAGAAGAGAAAGAAATTTATGCTATCTTTGGAAACAAAACAAAAACTCTTAGATAAACTAAATCTGCTTACCATTCCCAGAACTTACATTCCAACCTCCACAGCTTTACTCATGCTGTTTCTCTTATACTGATTTACCCTCATTATTTACACAAGTCCAATATGGGCCTCAAGCTTAGGTTTAAGCACCAACTTGAACTTAAAAGGGATTTAACTGTTCTAGACGAGGGTGAGCTGTTACCTATTTTATCACTCACTTGTCAATTTTTTGTATACTACCTTGTGACATCTGTCTCTTATTGCTACTGAACATTCTGCTTCGTACTGGTATGGCCTCTATTCTCAGACTAAACTCCTCAAGGGTAAATGTCAAATTATACTTCTCTGATTCCTTCAAAGTACTTAATAATAGTGCTATCCACATAACAGATTTGTTCTCTGAACGTATTAATGAGTAGTTCATACTATTCTCTGAGTTCAAGTTCCGAGATACAGCACTTTTGTATATTTTTCAGAAGTGAGAAATTCTGCTCAAGGGCATAAATTATCACACCGATTATGATACACTTTTGCCTTCAAATTTTCCATGAGCTTTACCATGCTTCTGCCACCCCAAAGTTTTTACATGATTTCAATGTTTCATTAGATAAAACTGCATATTTGCTTTCATAAAACTAGAATTCTGTTCTTGCCTAACTACTCTTCAGTTCAACCAGCCAATACAACCTGCACTTCCTTATCCCGCTGACTCCCTTTACAATATTCTCTCTGCCTGGGAGGAACCCTCCTTTCCCCATCTCCATTCTCTGAACCCCTCTCTCTCCTTCAAGTTCCCTAGAATTAAGTTTTTCCAGTACTCACCTCAGAAGGACTTAATCTCTTCTTTAGCACTTCTGTCTCTACTATACCCTACATTTTGTCTTGTAATCACAGTTCTATATTTAGATTTCTCGTCTCCTACACCAGATTGTAAACTCTTTGAGGACTAAGACTGTGCGTTTTTCAACTTCGTATTATTCTGCAGTTATGTGTACTTTGGAGGCAGAGGCATTTAACGTTTGTTGAATTACTCACATTGCAGTTTTCATGTTACTTCTTAATCCTTATGATGTCGCTGTTTACTATCAAAGACTTGTTAACATCTCTATACACTGAAAAAGCCTAGTATTTTGTTTTTAATTATGACAAACATAGTGAAACTTTTTCAAGGATTCATTTTAAGCAACAGACTTAAATTTTATAGTCTGGCTTTTCATTTTATGTAACAGTTTGGAGCTACCCATTTCCCTACTTCCTCTTACATGTTTCTGGATTCATGTGTTCATGATGCCCTTTTTGTCGCATAACTAATCCCCAGGTAACCCAGACTCTAGTCTGGAGAATAGTGATACACGTTTTGTTTATATATTTTTTCTTTCTTGTAACTTCATAAATCAGGTTTCTAAAAGAGGAAATATTTCAAGTACTGCTTATTAGACGGTCAATATGGAAAGAAATTTCTAGTGAACTTATCTACAAATTATAAAGCTACCTTCCTAATATGTATTTATCTAGTTTTTAAAAATATGTATCTAATTTAAACTGTTATAATGCGCATCTCAACATTTTAGGAGTAGCACCATTATGAGAGCCCTAAATTTTTAAAAAAACACAAACATTTACCGGAATGGACTTTTGTTTTGTGCTTCTTTAAATTTTTAATATCTGTGTAAGAATTTCCACATAATTCGCAGATAAATGGCCTTTCTCCTGAAAAGCAAGTTAAAAAGTTTAAACTCAATATTTTTGAGGCTAAGACAAAAATATCAATGTTTACGAATGCAGTGTAGACATTACTGTACTGTTTAAGTTTAGTTTCAAATTACCATTTAGTCACGTGGTTATAATATAGTCAAACAAAAACTTCCATACACATTAGGCGCTCTGTTATACTAAGCATCCCCATTTCAGGAAAAATTGAGCCCTTTTGTTGAGAGAAATTTAACTTACTCTTATAACTATTAGACATTTAGTGAGTGCCAGTTATATGCCAGATACTAAGAGGAACAGCTGGGGGAAAATGTGTAAATATTTCTGCTTTCTGGCAGCCTACAAATTAGAAAATCCTGTACAAACAGTGACAGAATAAAATGCTACAAAATTACAATTCCTTTGAATAAGAACTGTTTAATGCTTTACAAACTATGAAGCCTAAGAGTAGAGAAGCCGCCAATAAATTTATTAAATGTCTACTAGGGGCTCATAGTATTCTAGATAGGAATAGCGAGAAATAATTTTTAAAATGACAAAGAAAATGAAAAGAGTCCATCTTCAAAGTGGCATTTTCCCTTGTTTTAATTTTTTTTGTTCCATATTTTCTTCATATTATACAATACTCTTACAAGAAACATGTCAATTCTAACATTCATTCTAAAAACTTGCTTACTGAACACTACTTGATAAGAAAATCTAGTATTATCTTGGTATTATATATTCCTTTTCATTTCTTGGTACATCTTTGCAATTTAATCTAAGTCATCTAAAAACTATTATTATCTGGCATATTTTTTAGAAAATCTACACAATTCTAGACCCAACTTAATTAACACTACTCCAAATAACTAAAGAAACAAAGCAAACAGAAAGTTGATAGTTATACATTAAAATATTGCTATAGGTAGAGTACGACTAGAAACCATATAGTCCATAATGGTTTAAAAGTCAAGGTTTACATAAAAAGAAATTAGAGAGAACAAAAAATAATACGTTCTCCCTAAACACAGACCTGTATGGGATCGAAAGTGTTTGTTGAGCTCTCCTGAGGAAATAAAACTTTTCCCACAAATACCACATATGTATGGTTTTTCACCTAGATGGAAAATAAAAGATAGCGAAGTGGTGTACTATACCAATATAATATTTTATCAATTACAATAATCTAAAGTAACCTGTTCTAAAATACTGAATTAAAACCTCTTTATATTGTATTTTAGAGGTATCTTCAGTGTGATCCAACTTAGATTAGTAATTACACTGTTCATGTAACCTGATGCTTTTCATATAATAAAACTTTCTGCAAACATCCTTCTAGTAGACTAGAGTTGGGCAAGAAGTTCAATTTTTATGATTACAAACGTGATTAAAAATTCATCAATCCAGGACTTTAGTTCTTGCTATCTACTATATTATTAAGAGGAATAAAATTATTTAGGAAAGATCTATTTTAAGAGGTACTCTATCAAAACTGAAAATCTTTGAGTATAACGTGCTTCAAAACTGGTATTTTGCACTTGAAGTAGCTGTTTAATTTGTGAATCTCAGAATGTCTGCGTAGGAAAAGTCCTAAAAAGTCATAAAAATCAATATTCTACCTAAACCCACCTTCACCCCTTAATTTCACTCTACTGTTTTATCCAAGGGAAGTGAAACAAGAGGCTAAGGGGGTTTTTCTAAGGTCATAAAATACATTTCAACTCAAGTTTATATACCGTCAAAATTACCTGATTTTTAACGTATACAGTTACATAATTAAAAAATTCCATCCACTGTGTACTATCTTAGAAAATAAGTCTGCTTTTATAGCTAATATTTATGTGAAAACCACAAACACAAAAGGCTTCAAGAAGCACGCACACAACAGATACACAACAAAATCTATAATCTACTTTCTGTAAGGGCTCAATTTCCCTTTCTTTTTACAACTTTCCTTATTTTAAACATCTCTGTCAAATTCTTACCTGTATGTTTTCGAGAATGAGTGATAAGAGAACTAGAGACAGCAAATGCCTTCCCACAAGTATCACACACATACGGCTTTTCTCCAGTATGCCTACGAACATGATAGGTCAATGTGCTGGCTTGAGCAAATCTCTGTCCACACCTATCACAGACATATGGCTTCTCTCCACTATGCTTCCTATTAGTAAATAAATAAAGTTATATAGTGGTAAGTAAAACAATTTGGATCCAATCTATATAATAAGCATTTTATACAATTTTTCATGTAGTATTTTATTTCATATTAACAGACCAAGAATATATACTTAAAATCAACAGTATCAATGTATACAAATCAAAAATAAATGTTTTGGCATAACGTTATCAAAACATTAGTTCTAAGGTAAGTTAAAAAAATTTTGCTGTTATCTTTATATGGTTGTCAAGTGTGTCCCTAATACCGCAGGCAATTATTTTCACTTGTCCATTCACTCTTTAAAACTCTTTCCTTAAACCTCCAGCAACTCCTCATCCATCCTTATCTTTAGCTGATGTCCTTGCTTCCTGTTTTACTGAGAAAAATTTAAGCAATCAGAAGAAAATTTCTACCATCTCAACCTTCCACCTATAGGTATCAGTACCTATGTATCTGTTGTTCTCATTAACTCTAACAGGAGGGTGACAATTCATCTGAATCCAAACACTGCCATTTGCATACTTAAGATATTATCTCTTTCCTACTCAATGGTAACACTCCTATAATTTCCTCCACAGTTCCTTTTTCTCATACAAATATACTGATGTCTTTGATCTTTAAAAAAAAGACCCTTTGGGGCACCTAAGTGGCTCAGTCAGTCAAGCATCAGACTTTGGCTCAGGTCATGATCTAGAGGTTAGTGGGTTCAAGCCCCGCGTCGGGCTCTGTGCTGACAGCTCAGAGCCTGGAGCCAGCTTTCGATTCTGTGTCTCCCTCTCTCCCTGCCCCTCCCCTGCTCACACTCTGGCTCTGGCTCTGGCTCTCTCTCTCTCTCTCTCTCTCTCTCTCTCAAAAATAAACATAAAAACAAAACAAAACAAAAAAAACCTTGACCTCTCTTGCTCCTCCATTTCTTGGCTCCTCTTTATCAAAAATTTGAGTCTCCAACTGTTCCACTTTAATTTTTCTCTACTAGTCACAACTAACATTGCTTTTGTTGAGAGCACTGCTGACCTCTCACTTTGGTAAATCCAACAGTTAAGTCTCAATCTTCACCTCTGTATCACCAAATTTGACAAAACTGATTGTTCTCTTCTGGAATAATTTCCTTCACTTGGATTCCAGGGCAGTCTACTGTTGGTTTTCCTCCTATATTGGCTAGTTACCTCTGCTGGTTCTTGACTATCTCCCAGAATTTTTTAAGATTAGAGTGCCTCATGATTCAGTCCTTTTGATTGCTTCTCTATCCACATTCATTTTTTTGGTGACCTCATTCAGTATTACAGCTTTAAATATTATCTATATGCTGAAGACTCCCAAATTTGTATCTTCAGCTCAAACCAGTCCCCTGAATTACAGACTTACATAACCAACTGTCTATTGTACATCTCCATTCAGATGACTAATAGCTCAGATTTAACATATTCAGATCTCTGCTCAAAATGCCTACACGCCCTCTTAAACTGCTCTAATCCACAACTCTCTTACATTTCAGTTCATGGTAATTCCATCTTTTCATGTGCTCAGGCTATAAATCTCAGAATCTTTGATTCTACCCTCTTTTCTAACATACCCCACATCCAATCTGCGGCAAATTCTTTAAAAATATGTCCAGAATCTGACTACTACTTATCTCTTCCATTGCCATCACTGTGGCCTAAATCATCATCACTCTCACTTGGATTTTATCTATAGCTTCCTGTTAATTTTGCTTCCATTCTTGCAATCTTACAATTGTTTTCCAATATAGCAGCCAGAGCCACCCCTTAAAATGTAAGCAAGATAAAAAAAAAAATGCAAGCAAGATCATATCACCTATTTCTCATTCTGATCTTATTTCTCTCCTTCACTTACTCCCCTCCAGCCACCATGGCTTCCTCTGGTTCCTTCACTATGCTAAGAAAATTTAATGGTAGAACCACAATTAGAACTCTACCGTCTTGAATACTAACACAGTAGTCTATTCATAAGACTAAGGTGAATGCCAGACTTAAAGATCAAACAACTTTTTTTTTTTTTTTTTTTTTTTTACCTTGCATGAATCTTGAGATTGCTAGAAGTTGCAAATTGTAAATTGCATACATCACATTTATAGGGTTTTTCCTCACCATGATGCATACGACTATGGAAGACTAGCTGGCATTTCTGAGCAAATCCTTTATCACACAATTCACATTTGTATGGCTTCTCACCTAAAAGAACAAGCAAATAAAATTTATATTTAAAAGGAGATATTGTTTTAGTTGCTTAAGCCACATAGGCTTTCAAAAGAGTTCATCAACAGTACTATTTTCAGTATTCGGAAATTGTTAACCGCTAGAAGTAATAAAGCAAACAGAACCTTTCTTCCAGATCAACTATCAAAACCTTGACAGAATTAAAAGAAATCAATGTTTCTCAATTCATAATAATGAAAAGGTGGTCAATGAAAGAAATACATATTGCATCTTAAAAGGTACAAATCTAAGTGTACCAAACAAAAGTAAATGCAGAGGCTGAAGAATGAAATGTGTATGTAATGCTAAGAAACGTGTTCAGAAGTTGACAAAGATTAGGAAGCAGGAGGTGAGATGTACTGGCAAAATCTGAGAACTGTACTGAGTTGTAATCACTTTTCCCCTTTATCAGTTCTCTTAATCTTTGTCTCTGTTAAATACTTAGCAAGCTAGAATCAAGTATATGTTCATTTTAACTATGAAGGAAAATGGTATACACAGGTCATACATTAGGACTTCAGAGTATCAGCTGCAATAAAACAAAATAGCCATTAAATACTTGGTCACAATTACAAAGAAATTTTCAACAGTCTTAACATGCTGAACAAATATTTTTGTGAATACAAGTATATACCAAATGTTGGTCACAGTCAACACTGTATATTAATATGTACTGTACAAAAATATTATTTCAGTCACAGTATAAAAGCAATTATATCTCCCATAAACCAGTCTTACCTGTATGAGTTCTTACATGCGTTTTCAGCTGGTTACATTGCGTAAATGCCTTTCCACACAAGTGGCAGACATAAGGTTTAACTCCTTTATGTATTCTCATGTGCCTTCTCAAGCTGCTGGCTTCTGAAAACACTTTCCCACATGTGTTACACATTGGCTTGGCCTTGGAATACCTCTGATCCAGCTCTTCCCCAGAGCTCTCCAGCTCATAAGAATTCTTGACACTGGCTATATTAGACATAGAATGTTCTTTCAGAGCACAGTTTGGCTGTGATTTTCCACGTTTCCGTTTCACTGTAACAGTTTGCACAATATCTTGTGCTGGAAAAGTATTTTCCACAACTGATGTCAACTCGAGTTCTGAATTATCATTTCTTTGTGCAACTTGTTCTATTACAGGACTGGACAATTTATTTGCATCTAAGAATAATTCAACAGATGCATTCTCTAAAATGTCACTGGGATATTGCACTGTTTTATTCTGTCCTGTTTTCTGGGAGTTGAAGGCCTTCTTCTTCTTTTTCGTTTGAGATGACTTCTTTGCTAAAGCCCCTTGTTTAGGATTTGCCTGAACTAAATCTGTAGACACTTCTGATTTTTCCCGACTGTTATAATCCCGTAGAGTAAGGAGACAAGTCTGTTGATTCAATTCAATGTTTCCAGTAATACTAGATATCTCTGTAGAAGAGGGATTAGCAATAAAAGCAAAATCTTCCATCTTTATTTTACATTTAGTGACCACCTCTTCCACTTTGAGATAGTCAGCAGCCTGATGAATTTCTTTAACATTCCAACTGTAAGGAAACAAGGCTAAATGACAATATTCTGAACAAATAAAAACTATTTGTGAAACAGAGCTGCACATATATTTCAATGTCTTTTAAAGACCTAACAAAGCAGAATGATGAAAAAGGCATAACTGAAAGAATAAATTTACAAAAATTCATTCATTCAGAATAATCTTTAGGCAAAAATCTCCAGTTTTACAGAACTTCAAAAGATGAAAAATAATGGTTACTCATAACTACAAATGTACCACTATAAGAAAATGTTAAAATTTCTGTGTTTTAAAAAACACTTGGAACACAAAAGTAGCTGTTGGCACCTTATTGCCTCCTCCCATTCATCCTGAGGCCTATTCAGATAGCAACTACCTTTTCTGGGATTGGCAACAGCAAGAGTCTAAAAAACTGTTTCCTACCTTCCTCTGCTCCCCTGTGAGGGACTTTAACGGCGCTTCTCAAACTTTCCCGTGCATGTGAGTCACCCAGGTATCTTGTTAAATGAGGATTCAGGTTCAGTAGATCTGTGACGGGACCCAAGTGTCTGCATTTCTAACACAGTTGCTGGTGATGTCAGTGCTGCTGGTTTACTGATTAAGCTTCAATGGAACAAGGTTTCAGAAAGCTCTAACAACCCTCTCGCCTGTGTGTGATACTCAACCCATGTTAGTTGGAGAGTCCGTCATTATTAGAACTATATAGAAAGACTTAAATTCACCCTGTTCAACATTCTAGTCAGTATTTACTGAGCATCTACCATGTGTGGTACACTAAGAGGGGTATTGAGAAATAAGAAATAGTCCCTGCACTCCAAAAGTTTACAATGTAGTGAAAAATTGTTTGATTACTCTAGCACTGGCTCTGGCATTACTAGGTGAGCTAATTAGGGTAAGTCAGCACCTGTTGGCACTTTGCTTTTCTTAGCTATAAAATCTGAGAGTTGAGTTGGTATTAACATGAAAATAGGACCCTTTTATAATTATCTGAGGATGGATACATACACACACACACACACACACACACACACACACACACACACACACCCTTCAAGTAATCTTCCTGCTCTTTTCCCCAAATATTATTTAACTCTTCAGAAAAAATTTTAAAAAATCTTTTCCTTTTTCCCACATGATTATATGAGCCAGAAAAAAGTTTTAGTCATAGCTGATAATACAATTATAGTGCTATTAATATATCTTTATTTTTTTTAAGAAGATTAAAATTTGAAATGAAATTAAACATTAACTAGCTCATGAACCACTCAGGTCTTTGAAGGTATACTACAGTATTTACAGATCTCTATCCATTTTCTCATCAACTGATGAAAACTTCTTTACCTCAAGTGGCACCTGTATGTTTCCTCTTTTTAAATTTAGTTTTCCATTGGCTTTTAAAAAATTGCCTTTTATTATACACAGAGTTATTTTCTCAGCTCATTATAGATTAAATAGATTTATAGGCCCGTTTGGAAACCTAATCACAAGTTTAGGGAACATTTTATTCTCTAGGAAAATATACCTAAAGTTCCTAAATATAGTATAAATAAACTTTAAGAATATAATCTATTTGCAAATGGAGTCTTTCCCCTAGATAAGAAAATATTAAAGATTTCTTATGTCCCTTAGCTATAATTTTGGAATACATAACGGATGATCTTTGTAATGAAGTTAATTCTATATTTGCAAAGATGTAACACAAATAGCCCAAATATAAACACAATCTTGTTCATCTTTTATACAAAATATTTTTAGCATGCATACAGTAGCACTGTCACTTTCTAAAAATGTTACCTTTGTCCTTAAGCATTTTTATTAATTTTGTTACATAGTCTATTATTATTACAATAAATGAGAGACAGCACTAGAATGAAACCAAATTTATCACTCATTATACTTAGGTCTCAAATTATAATTGTGCTTAGTGATCCATACAGTGAACTACCAAACACATAACAAGGTCTGGTAGCCTTTAAGACCAATATAAACTAGCACTGAGGTGCACACTAATTGTTCAGTACTGACACAGTATTTCATACCAATTATTCATCTATTTCATAAACAAACTATAATCTCAGTTACAGTTAAGAGAACCAATCAGCAGTTGCTTACACCAATGACTGATCTGCTTTTGTTTACAAGCATGAAGTTACAGTGCTTGCAAACCTGCTTTCATCTTTTGAACAGTCACCGAAAGTCATTTAATTACATGCTACAAGGTATGTGGCTAAATGCTTTACATGAATAGTTTATTTAATCCTCAAGACAGGTCTCTGCAATCTGTAATAATCCCATTTTACGTACAAATGAAGGCTCAGATGTACAAAGACATTAAGTAATTCATCCAAGATCACAGAGGTTAGAATAAGATTTGACCAAGGTAATCTGGCTCCTGAGTCCACTTAATTCTCTATTATTTTGCTTTCTTCACTAAGTTTAATCACTGAATTATACACTTTCTACTTTTGATGTAAGTCTTCTCACATTTGTGGTGGGGCTCAAACAACTAGTTCCCAGGAAAGGTATGTATCAAAAAAGACTGAACAAAAATCTGGCTCTTTTTCACACTGGTGCTTTGCATGAAGGCTCAAAGTAAGCTGCTCTTCAGTGTGTTCAAATCAATTCAAGATTATTTGGAAAAGTTAATTGAGAATGGGAAACTATTAAATTGAAGATCAAGCAAAATTCACTGGTTTTGTGGTTATTTTACATAATGTGCTCTAAATATTTAGATCAGGCACCTGTAGAGTCAACTATTCAGTAAATTTAAATAATTTGTCATGTAGATTAATCTGACACTCGTGTGTTCCTTTTATCAACCCACAGAGAACTGACTTGAAAATCTCATTATGTTAAAATTTAAAAATAATTCAAAAATAGTGTGTTTCCTTTTCAAAAGAATTAAGGAACATTTTGATTCTAGCTTTTTAAAGAAGTATATTTCCACAATAAGTTGCAATGTAAAACAGAGAGAAGGATTCTCCTTAATATCTATGTGTATATATAGAGATCATCTGGAAAATGAAAGATTTTTATCAAAATGTTAATAGTAATTATCAGTGGACGGCAAAATTTCAGGTGTTTCCTTTTTGTTTCTTTCCTGATTTTTCTCCAAAAATTGTGGAGTTAAAGGGAGAGAGGAGAGTAGAAGAGAGAAAATAAACGAAACTAATGTTCAATGGGAAGTGGCCCTTCAAGTAAATCCTTGATCTTCACACTAATACCAAGGGAGTTACTACAATCTCATTTTTACAGATGGGGAAACTGAGGCCCTCAGAGGTTGCATCTTGCTCAAAGACATACAGTGACTGACAGGCTAGATCTAATTCTAAAGAGCATACCTGTTTATGTCAGATTATGACTTCCATAAGAGATGGAGGAAAGAAGACAGGAGTAATTTGATTGGTTTCTCTTTCCTTTTATCCCCTCTACCTTTCCCTCCACAACTAGTAAATTCATCAGGATTAAATTAATTATACAGTCCACTATGCATGGGAGACACAAGTGACTGCATTATTAAATTCCTCAGAACCTACTTCCCGTTAGTGGAGTGACAGCATTAAGCGTTTCAGAGAAGCATTCTAGCACCTTGGATCTGGTGTAAGCATTAGTACTAATAGCTTTCCAGAGGTAACAGGAGTCACTGCCATTTACACTCCAAGGAAATTATTTTCTTGAATCAAGATCAGGAAGAGGTCCTGCACATTGCTATCTATGGTTAGAAATGGGAATACATGAAATGAACACAGAGGATCATCTTTCTTCATCCACACTCCCCTACTACCTCAAGCACGTTAAGAGGTAGGGGACAGAGTGAGGAAGAGAGAAGATCAGAGGAATATAAAGACCAAGGAAACTGGAATTCACTTCGAATTCATTATGTATGATCTTCAAGTTTCCATAACTGAAACTGCAGGTTTTGCTTCAGCACATAAATCAAATGTGTCAGAAAAAAGGCTTTAATCTAATTAGCATCTGTGCTTTTTGCACTTAAGAAATGTAGTCTGTTCATCCCAAACCAGTAATACTGACATCTTTATTAAAAACAACAATAGCATTGTGCACAGCAATATATGAAGTTAAGGGACTGAATGGAAAAGCTACAAATATACTTTAGCTCTAAAGACCATTGACTAGCTTTTAGAAATGAAAACAAAATGTGTACTTTACCTGTCAAGATTTAAAGTTCCTGTGTATATAAACTCCAACAGTTTCTGAAATCCATCAGCCTTCACTTGACTCTGATCAAGGAAGACATTGTTCTCAGAAGTGCTTCTGTAGATCGCACCAAAATACTCACTAAATGAGGCAAGGACATTTCTATGAGCTTTAAACTGGAATTCCCCAATCACTACGGTGCAGTCACAAAGAAAACCTGCTTCCCGCTGTTTGTTCAGTCTCTCTAAAAGGTGCTCACAGTGGTGCGAATACTGCATTTTGATATCAGAATGGAATTTTACCCTTGTTCTAAAAGACAAAAAGAGACAGTAAGTCAGTAACCCTAAGTTTTCATCAAACGTTTCACCCAAGCAATTGGTAAGGGGAGAAGGGACATAGAACATGAACAAGAATAAAGTCCTCACTTGCTGCCCCCACAGAAAATTCTTATCAAACAGAGTAGTTAAAAATGCTGAGGATTAAGTGTCTATCTTTGGCCAACTAACACAATCGTTTGGACACATCAATATACGGCGATGCGTGAAAACACTTCCACGAGCTGAAAAAAAAGCACCGCAAGATTTCACGCTTTGCAGCAGTTGAACCTCCAGGCTTCCAAGCTCAGTACGCATGCATGTGTTGGGGAAAAAACTAACAAACCACTAAGAAATGACTCCTTTGGACAGATGAGGAAAAAAACACAGTATGAGTTCTTTAAAACCGCTCTCAAATCCCCACAACCTGTTAGTTTTCCGTGGTGCACAGAGTTGCTTCAAAACGCGGGGCGGGTGCCCAGGAGGCGGAGAAGGAGCAGAGAGCCAGAGTTGTCAAGGTTCCGTCACTAGCCCGGAGGAGGCCACACCCCCTCTCATCCCCCCTCCCGACGGCAACGGAGAGTGACAACCAAAGCCAGTCTCTCCCGGCTTCTGCCGCACTGCCCTTCGGCCAGCTCCCACGACTACCTCGGGTTCCCACAGCAGAGGTTGTGGCCAAAGCCAACACCGGGGCTGCCTCGCCCAAGCCTTCCATGTTAATATCTCCGCCTCGACCTGAATTCAAACTCCATGAAGCCTGCTCACTCCTGACGCCGCGTCCGGAGAAAGCAGGATTGACAAGCTGGGGCGTGAAGAAAGACTCACCTACAGCAAATCAAGGGGCAACAGTTTCTTCACGCTCTCTCCGCCATCTTGGAAGGACGTCACCGCTCCCCGCTCCGCCTCTTCCTTCTTCCTCTACGGAGACATCATATCCGGCCCGGGCGTCCAGAGGAAACGCTGGAGGCTCTGGGACCGTGGAGGTCTGGTACCGGCGAGGACGGACCGGGCTGGCCCGCAGAGATTTCGCTCTTCTGCATACCAGGGTCTCCAGCGAAACTGCGAACGTCGTGGATACGGGACTTAAGGGTTCATTCGCAGCGACCCGCTTGTCTTCCTCATTCTAAACATTCTGGTCGGCCGATAGTCAGCATCTCGCGTTCAGGGCCGAGGTCGGGCAGCACCGCCCGAAAGTCCTCTTTCCGGGAGCCAGATTGCGCACTGCATGCTGGGGCTTGTAGTTTCTTGGTTTCTCCCATCATCCTCTCCTTCCTCGGGACCCCCGAGAGTGGGAACAGCTGCTTTGTGTCTTTAGGCTCCTGGCCATAGAGGATTTTTGAACTGAGACTGGTCACTCCTTTTCAGTTTATGTACCCGAAAGCTCTTGAGAACCCTTAATTGTGTTTGCATCAGCCAACTGTAGCTTAGTTTTCAGGATATCCTTACCTGGTGTTAAAAGTCTGAGATGCAAGAAAGCGGGGCAAAGCAGTAGGGCACCTGGGCACACGCAACATTGCAGGAAGGTGGGGTTTATACCGCAAAAGGTTCTGCGTCTGGACCAGGAATGTCTTAACGTAATAATTTACATCGAATTCAGATTTTGTACAGTGAAAAGAATGCCAGTTATCTGTGTAACATACAAGAGGCACAGAAACTGTAGGATAAGTCGTGTTGATATTTTAGGGTGAATTTTCCCCTAGTACTTACGGATATCATAGTTCTAAGAAAACCAGAACTACATTTATTCTTGTTAAAGATGTGTCAGGACCATAGACTATTTACTCATGACTTCATTTTAAAAGACAGTCTCAACTGGAATTTACCCATTTCTTCTGAGATTTTTTTCAACGACACTGTTTGCTCTTTAACTTCTTTTCTCTAGGCGGTGAGAAACATATTTGTGAATAAAGCCACTACCATAAAGTTTACAAGGGGAAAAGTTGAGGCTGGCTCTAGATTACACCTTTATGATTCCACTTTTATATTTTGTTGAAACTTTTCGGTAGTTCATTCAGAAATATAAGTCTCTACCAGGTGTTAAGCACGACACTAAGTATGTATAAAATAAGACTAAAACATGGTCTCCCGGCAATGAGGAATTTGCAGTCTGAAGGGGAAAACTAACGGAAAACCACATGACTTGTAACACAAAAGGTGCTTAGGAGGCAACAAGGCTAACAGTTTTACCGCTGTGTTTGAGCTCCTCTCTAGGCTGTTTGTTACATTATTTTTAAGTAGTAGGTTGTGATTTGAATTTTTTTTTTTTTTGAAGCACTTCCACATGGCAAGCTGTCAATAAAAACATTTGCTGAATAACATAACCAGGGTGAAAGTTTAAATTCTCACTGTTCAGTAAGTTGCTATTAAGAATGTGTTTTAAAAGTCTGGAATAATTGGTAAGAACCACATGGCTCCGTTTCGGGTGAACCCGGTAGAGGGGTGAACCCGGTAGAGGAAAAAAAAAAAAAAAAAAAAGCTGTTTCCGCCCGGTTTCGAACCGGGGACCTTTCGCGTGTTAGGCGAACGTGATAACCACTACACTACGGAAACTCGGCTATGTGCTGGGGTTCAGAAAGTCCTTCATATGGAAGTAGTAATTTGGAGTTCACAGGCACGTAATGTTGAGCTAGCTTTTAACAGGAAAAGTAAAACAAAACAATCAGAAAAGGAAATAACTAAATGTTTAATTGTATAGTGCTGAAACTATTCTAAAAGTTGGAATTTGCATGCACTTTTTTTCAGACTCTTAGGTACCGCTGCAGAAACCAGGCACTCGCTCCTTGCCCTTCCTTTGAGTAACACTTCTGTGGGAAAGAAATGTTTTATTTCGTATCCTTTCCTGGAGAGACGTTGCTCAGAAGGCAGGGTGTAGTGCGGGGCTTCAGTGGCCTCCCTCTTCTTGCAGAGGCTTGCAGCACCAAGTGCCACGGCTGTTACTTAGGTGACCCTTTCAACCTCTGGTGGAGAGACAAGTAAATAGCTTTTGAATTTCCTCCCCTGCTTTCAGAGACCAACCAGAGGTTCGAACTTGCTGAGGTGTTTTTAAATGCTCTACATAGTGTGTAAAATTGAGGGGGTAGGGGCAGGTGTTTGGCGGCCGGTGACCGGTGGCGGGGCCGCGGGCTGCCTGCAGGAACAGGACGGCAGCCCCACCGCGCGCTGGTGCCAGGTCTTGGCGGGCCCGGCCGCCCTGCGGCCTTACTCCCAGGTAATAAATCATCATTAGTCAAGATGTCTTCAGCACCAGAGTCTCCCGGCTTTAAAAAGGAACCACCCAAAGAGAAAGACTTTAAAAACCCAGGGCTCAGAGGAGTCCGCACGACAACCTTATTTCGGGCTGTGAATCCAGAGCTCTTCATTAAACCCAACAAACCTGTAATGGCTTTTGGACTGATAACCCTTTCCCTTTGCGTGGCTTATATTGGTTATCTACATGCATCCCAGGAGAATACAAAGGATCTCTACGAAGCTATTGATAGTGAGGGACACAGTTATATGAGGAGGAAAACATCTAAATGGGATTAACAGTGCTGGATGCTGCAGACGGAGCTTTGCTAAAGGCCCTGAAATCTTCTAATGGAAGACTTTGTGAGTGCACAGTATTATGCTCCTTGTTCTAGAATGTGTTAATGAGGAAGGAAGGTAGCAGTTGTGAACGGACCACTAGACTACATCTCATCCTGCAGCCCTTACCCCATTCTTTGTTCACAGCAAGAGCTTCTCAATATTTTTCTTTCATGAAGTCCTTGTATGAAAGTGCCATTAAGAATGGAAGTTGTTTTGGGGCACCTGGGTGGCGCAGTCGGTTAAGCGTCCGACTTCAACCAGGTCACGATCTCACGGTCCGTGAGTTCGAGCCCCGCGTCGGGCTCTGGGCTGATGGCTCAGAGCCTGGAGCCTGTTTCCGATTCTGTGTCTCCCTCTCTCTCTGCCCCTCGCCCGTTTATGCTCTGTCTCTCTCTGTCCCAAAAATAAATAAACGTTGAAAAAAAAATTAAAAAAAAAAAGAATGGAAGTTGTTTTTGTGAATTAACTTCTATATAATAAAAATATAGTGCCGGTGCTGTTAAAATAAATAAATAAATAAATAAATAAATAAATAAATAAATAAATAAATAAATAGAGGGGGTAAAAAAATCAGACACCAAAGATGCACTTTTTGGCACACAATGTACTTAAATTTTTCTAAACCTAAACTTCATAGGACCTAAGGAATATCACTTTTCTTGCAAAGAGGCAGACACATCCTTATGCCTAAAAATCACGTCTTTTTTTTTTTTTTAAGTTTTTATTTATTTTCAGAGAGAGAGACAACAGAGTGGTGGAGAGGCAAGAGGCAGAGAAAGAAGGAGAGAGGGAGAGAATCCCAAGTAGACTCTGCACAGTTAGTGCAGAGCCGGATGCGGGGCTCCAACTCAGGAAACCGTGAGACCATTACCTGTATTTTTTAGGAAATAGGAATGACCTTCATATTACATGGGGGATAACCAGATGAGATTGCTAAAAATCAATCAATCCAAAAAAGTGAGCTTCTACCATTTTGGTTTTGACTACATTTTGCTTAGAAACTGCAGGAAAGAAGCGCAACAAAGTATTTGCCTGGTGTATAGAAACAATAATAAAAGTATATAAAGCCCACTTTAAATCCTAGCATTCTTTCCTTTGTGTTTTCAAAAGTTGACAAGGGTTTCCAGAAGCACAAACCGGGCGTCTTCTGTGACAACTTTCTCTAGTCAAATCTTCCCACCTTTTCCTAGGTTCAAGGGCACATTCTAGAACTTTCAACATGCCCATGGACAGACACATTAACCAGAATTCAAAGGCTTTGGAAAAGAAAACTTTTTATGACTCATCGAGGTATTGGGGAAGGCCTCTTGTGAAGGGTTAGATTTATATCATTAGTGAAGAAAGTTGGGTTTTCCTGATAGTGGTATCCCGGGATTCCAAGGGGGTGGCAAGTGACCCAGCCCCTGTGAGATGCAGTCGGGGGGTGGGGGTGGGGCGCAGCACTTTGGAGGGTCAATGGGCCTGGGCTCTCCAGGGCACGCCTGCCAGGCGCAGGCCCCGTGGTCAGGCCAGCGCTTCTGTGACGCGACGTTCCAGGCCGTAGGCCTTCTGGCGCTGCCCAAGGGCCCGCGCTGCGCACTTTCGCTCCCTAGCGTAGCCCGCAGCCAGGGCAGCCCGAGCAGCCAGGAGACAGGAGGAGGAGGCGGCGGCATGAGCTACTACTACCAGCTACCAGTGGTGATCGACAACGGCTCAGGAGTGATTAAGGCGGGCCTGGCTGGGTCGCGGGAGCCCCAGTTCGTCTACCCCAACATTATCGGCCGGGCCAAAGGACAGGGCTGGGTAGCGGAGGGCGCGCTGGAAACGTGTGTAGGTGACCAAGCGCAGGAACGGAGAAACTCGTTGTCCATCAGGTACCGTCTTCTCACAGCGGGCAGGACCCTAGTGGAGCGGAAAGAGGGAGGGTCTAGATGAGGGGCATAAGGGTGAGAGAACAAGGAAGACAGGAACAGGAAGTTTCAACCCGCTGGTGCAGGCCACAAATCTCTGAGGGTACCAGACATCTAAAGGGTTAGCATTACTTGCTCTTCGTATGTAAACAGATCTGTTCAAATGTATAAATAAAGTCACCGTTCATAATGTACAAGTTTATTTAAGGATGTCACTTTCTCCCTGTGGGTTATTTTCTTCAATTAATTGATATTAAAACTGTACTATTATGTAAAGATTTCCCAATTTTTAAACTTCGTTTAAAGTTTATTTATTTTGAGAGAGAGGGAGCAGGGGAGGGGCAGAAAGAGAGAGGGAGAGAGGGAATCCCAAGCAGGCTCTGCCTAGAGCTTGGGACTTGATCCCACCAACTGGGAATTCCTGACCTGAGCAAAGATCAAGAGTCAGATGCTTAACTGACTTAACCCAGCCAGGTGCTCCAAAGACTTCCCCCCATTTTTTTTTTTTTTTTTTTAAAGATTCTTTGTCTTCCAAAGCGGGGACAAATGGAAAGCAACAAAAATTGCAGAGCAAGTCAGCTATGCAAACTTTTGCTGGCAGTTACCTTCTCTAACTGGCTGTGACAGTCACTGCCCACAAAGGGTACTGGTAATAAGTATGGGGATTAACCCAGGTTTGAAGAGAGTAGGTGCTGAAAAAATTAAAAGCTGCCACTAAAAAAAAAAAAAAAAAGCTGTCACTTATCTTACTGCTTTTCCTACAGCTACCCAGTGGAACGTGGTCTCATTACTTCCTGGGGGGACATGGAGGTCATGTGGAAGCATATCTATGATCATAACCTGAAACTAAAGGCCTGTGATGGCCCAGTCTTGATTACGGAGCCAGCACTGAACCCACTGGCCAACCGGCAACAAATCACTGAAGTGTTTTTTGAGCATCTGGAGGTGCCTGCCTTTTATATGTCCATTCAGGGGGTGCTGGCTCTCTTTGCTGCTGGCTTCACAACTGGTTTTGTGCTGAACTCAGGTGCTGGGGTTACCCAGTGTGTGCCCATCTTTGAGGGTTACTGTCTGCCTCATGGTGTCCAGCAGCTAGATCTGGGAGGCCTTGACCTCACCAACTACCTCATGACACTGTTGAAGGAGCAGGGCATCATGCTGCTTAGTGCTGCAGACAGAAAGATTGTTGCAGACATTAAGGAAACTTCTTGTTACGTGGTAATGAACTACGAAGAGGAAATGGCCAAGAAACGTGATTCTATAGAGAAAGTTTACCAGCTACCTGATGGGACGATGATCAAGCTCTATGACCAACTCTTTCATTGTCCAGAGGCCCTCTTCTCTCCACGTCTTAGGAACCTTCAGACCCCTGGCATCGATAAGTTGTGTTTCAACAGCATAATGAAATGCGATACAGATCTAAGGAACTCGTTTTTCTCCAATATTATCCTTGCTGGGGGATCAACCTCTTTCCCCGGTTTAGACAAGAGGCTAGTTAAAGGTGTAGCAAATATGGTACCTGCCAATACTCCTGTGCAAGTTACAGTTCCCCCAGAAAGGAAACTATCAGTGTGGATGGGAGGCTCTATTCTTGCATCCCTGTCTGCTTTCCAGGACATGTGGATCACTAAGGCAGAATTTAAAGAAGTTGGACCCAACATAGTACATCAAAGATGCTTCTGAATACAGATAAAATGGTTAGAAAAAAATGCTTTGAGTATATGTGACAGAAAACTTTGGATATCATATGTGTCTGAGAGAACAGAAAGTATTTCAGTTGTTGGAATGTCCATGTCTCTTCCATTTCTGTGATGGGTGAAGCAAACAACCTGTTTCTGGAGTAGAACCAAATTAAATGCTAGAGGAAACATTATTCTTGACCTTGAAGTTCTCATCTTTCCCTTGGAAAAATTTGTAGTGCAACATGTGTGCCAACTGGGTGATACAGATTTAAGTTTGTTGAGGTTTACATAATGAACAAAGCATATTCAAGGCATGCTTAATAGACTGGTTTTATTGAAATAAAGAGTTCACATTGAGCAGACTAAGAGCAATGACTAGGAAAGTAAATGAAGGCCAAGGACTGGAAAGGGAGGCTTTGTGTTACACGTCCTATAGGCAAAGGAGAACAATTAAAGAATGAAAAGAAGGAAACATAGGAAATTAAGATGAATGTGGCAGTGGTTTGGAGAATAAATTGGGCTGGGAAGGCCCTGGAGATTTGGTGATCAGTTAACCAGTTATTAGTCTAGATATAAAGTAGTCAAGTCATAAGACTCAAGATTATAGACAATAGGAATTCAGAAGAAGTAATTACAAAAAAACCTGACAAGTCTTGGTATCTAGTTAGATATGATGGGGGAAGAGTCTGAAATGACCTGGGTTCTTGATAATGATGGCAGTATTCATGTAACTCAAAGTATTTCATATCTGCTCTGTGCAAAGCACTGTGTTAAGCACAATGACTGCTAAAGCAGGAGTGAGATCCTGTCCTTAAGAAGCCAGCAGTCTAGTATAAGAGGTGAGATTTATGCCTTGATTATAATAATACTAGGTAGAAAGTGATTTGGTGTCCTAAGAGAAGCATAAAATGGTCTGGGGGTTCATAAGGAGGAAAATACATTGAGCTCTCGTGGAAGACTTTCTGGTAGATTTGGCTCTGGGGCTAGATTTGAAAGCTGAAATTTAAACCTAATGTAATGCCCTTTCCTCAGAATTCAGGGGCAGCACATGTGGATTTAGGTCGAGGCTCTACCACCTACCAGCTGCATGAACATTTTGAAGATAAATTTTTCTTATCCATAAAGTGGGGCTGCTAATCCCTGTCTGTCTCACAGGGTCATTGTAAATTCCAAATAGGATAAACCCTGTAAAGATACCTTTTAATTTTATTCTTTTTTGTTTAGTACATAAAACTATGTACTAAAATATAAAGAGAGAGAGACAGAGTGCAAGTGGGAGAGGGGCAGAGGGAGAGAGGGAGACACAGAATTAGAATCAGGCTCCAAGCTCCAAGCTGTCAGCACAGAGACTGATGCGGCTCGAACACACGAACTGGGAGATCATGACCTGAGCCAAAGTCAGACGCCCAACCCAACTGACTGAGCCATCCAGGCGCCCCTAGAAACTTTTCGAATACAATGAAATCTGTTATCTTCTGTTGTAGAATTAGATGCTACTTCCTCCATGCAGTCAAAATTCATTGTGTCCTCCAACGCATTGTTATTTGTTCTTCTATTGACCACTTAATTTATGCAGCCTTATCTTTTAGTTTGCTTGTCTTTCTCCCGCAATAGATATGTTCTTAGAAGATAGGGATTGTGGGATTTCCCTTTTCATCTCTATCCCCTTCCCTGATGCTCTCTATGGTGCACTCCCAGTAGGTATGTAGATACGGAGAATTGACCAAAAGAAAATTCTGGGCAGACGTAACAGGGCAAAGATTCCAAGGTGTAATAATGATGGGCACATTGTACAAGGAGAAGTGGGCCTGAGTCAAGCATTTGTGAAGAGGTGTATTTCATTCCTAGGTACTTCTCTCCCACGTCAGTGATTATAAGGAAAACTAGATTGGATACCGTGTAAAAAATGATTATCTGAGGGCACTGTGAACAGTTGATGCTGCACTCACCAGATTCACAAGCACTGTAGAGAGCATGAACTTATTCTTCAGAATTCTGAAACTGTTTTCTAAAAGAAGATAGAGCTATCTACACATTTATCTAATTTAAACTTCAACATCTCAGGGGGGCCTGGGTGGCTCAGTGGGTTAAGCATCAGATTCTTGCCTTCAGCTCAGGTCATCAGCTCGTGGTTGATAGGTTCAAGCCCAGGATTGGGCTCCATGCTGACGGTGTAGAGTCTGCTTCGGATTCTGTCTCTCCCTCTCTGCCCCTCCTCCTCTTGCTCTCTCTGCCTCTCTCTCAAAAATAAACTTAAAACACAAAGCAAAACTTCAACATCCCAGAGAGATGAGTGATATGCCCCGATTCGAGAGACCCCCCCTGAAAACAAACCACCAGAGTCCAGAGTGAAAGCCAAGCGGCAAGGGTCGTTTATTGCAGGTTCGAACCTGGTGCTCCGCGCACTAGTTGCCGGTGACGCTAAAAGGCCCTGAGCGAGGATCTTACAGCTTCTTTTATAGACGGGCACAAACAAGTTAGGGATTTTTTTTTTTTTTGCGGTTACAGAGCTGTTATTGGTTAACATTTAAATTTGAACACTCAGCAGAACTTGATTGGTTCCCGCCTTTTTTTCAAACCACTCAGCAGAACTTGATTGGTTCCCGCCTTTAGGTCAGACCACAACCTGGCGCACCCTGGCTGATTCTGGGAAGGCAGGGGGGGGTGGGGGGAGGTCTTTTCTTTGCAGTTGTGAGTACACCTGGTAATTTTTCTCTTAGTCTCTCAATGAGCGAGACAAGCATTATTCCCATTTTACAAATTTAAAAAATTGATATTTAAACAGGTTAAGAGATTTAAGTTTAAAGCGATCCCAAAGTAAATTGCTTGCTACATTAGTCAGGCAAACAATTCCGAACCGTGGTCTGAGGTAGTTAACTCAACAACCTACCTGGAATATTCTGTACTGACTCCGGCCTCTAACATGGGATCATAGATGATCCTTTTCAAGTAATCTAGGGATAGGGAATAAAATGGAAAATCACGTTTATATTTTCCCTGCCCTTAAAATCGTTGGAAACCAACCCCTCTAATATTGTATCTTTCTTTCAGACTGAGGTGTCAATAGCGACAACTCCACAGAATTCACCCAACTGAACATGAATTCTACAATTAGGATCAGCCAGTTATATGTAAAACAATATTATACCATTACAGAAACTTGGTACAATTTACGGTGGATTTTTAACCTAATCATGACACAACATTAAAGCAAAGTCAATGACTGAAAAGCTTTCATTTCCTAATAAAAGGTAAATTCAAATCTTGAATGTTAAGATTAAGAATGAAATAGTTATACTTAATAAAACCCATCCTATGTTCAAGAAGACGTTGCAGAGAGGCCTTCTAAGAAGGGAGCAGGGAAGGAACTCCAAGGCAATCCAACGAGCACAGCCAACCTTCTGGTTTAGCCGAGGCTATCCGGGAATCTATTTTCTTAAAGATCTCTAACAAATGTGACTAGAGTTGAGAATCACTGTCATATTTCCCAGGCCCTAAAATTTTTCTGTGAACTTCATTTTCTTAAGGTGGTCGAGCGCACCGAGGCCGGTCCTTAAGGCAGGTGCACCCGGTCCTTAAGGCAGGGAAAACGGAGCCGTGCAGTAGGACAAGCTCGTTTTTACTTTCAAAGTACGTCGGGAAATACCTAACGCTTTTCCCAGGAAATGTGGGGGGAGGGGCGCAGCTGTCCTCACGGCCGGAAATAGAGCATTCCAAAAAAAAAAAAAGGGGGGGGTGGGTGAGGACGGATGTCGCGAGAACCGCGACGGGAGGGCTTTAGCCAATCGGCGCGTACGGCGGCCACTGTCTTTATAGGGAGCCGCGGCGTTTTGCACCTCGGGTTGTGGAGGGTGGGCCTGGGAGGGGAAGCGGTCAGTTTTTGTCTAACCCTAACTGAGAAGGGCGTAGGCGCCGCGCTTTTGTTTCCCGCACGCTGTTTTTTTCGCTGACTTTCAGCGGGCGGAAAAGCCTCGGCCTACCGCCGTCCACCGTACAGTTTGGAGCAAACAAAAAATGTCAGCTGCTGACTTGCTCGCCCCTCCCAGGACCCTGCGGTGGCTCGCCTCCTTAGCCCCCGCGTCCCGCCTAGAGGCCGCGGTCGGCCCGGGGCTTCTCCGGAGGCACCCATTGCCGTCGCGAAGAGTTGGGCTCTGTCAGCCGCGGGTCCCTTGGGGGGGCCAAGGGCGAGGCTCTGACCGCAGGGAGAGAAACGGGAGCAGGTCCCCGCGCGCGGTGCGCTTCCCTGAGCTGTGGGACTTGCACCCGGGACTGGGCTCAGACACATGCCGCCTGCTGAGGTGTTGTTGGAGGCCCGCAGTCGGCTTTCCAAGGGAAGGGGCGGGGGCGGGGGTGGGGGGAACTCCTTTTGTGCGCGTCGGTCTCCCTTCGCCATCAGTGGTGGGCCTGTGGGGTCGCGATACCCGCGGATTGGACTAGGGTGCGTGCAGATTGGCAGAAGGATGCGTGGAGAACATTTATGAAATTGGCCCAGATGAATGGGCAGTGAGCCAAGCAGTCAGCGAGCCATTCTTTTGTAGGGTTTTTGTCCTAATCCCCTGCCTCTGGTTTTGTTGCCCATTTGTACTTCATGTATTAGCTGATCTGGGGGTTTTGTTGAGGTTTTGCCTTTACGAAAGTAGATCTGGAAAGTAGATCACGCAGCCAGTCCCCTCGATGGGATTGTTAAACATTTCGTAAGTATTTGTTAACCAGAACTAGTGTGTTCTCAAAACAGTGAATATTGTTCCTTTAATGGTGCTAGCTTGTTAATTTTCTTTGCCTCTGCCAGTGGTTGCAAAGCATTAAGTGGCGACAAACGGAAAAGAAGGAAATATATTACCACCCAGCCCCCATTTGGATCTGGTGTTCTTTCAGGAAAGAAAATAAACTGATGGTCTACTAGGTTAAAGGAAACAACCTACAGGCCCTTCTGCCCAGTTATCCCCAAAGACTAAATCCAAATTTACGTATGGATTCATCCCAAAAGAGTGCCTTCACTTCCTTAAGACAGCTATTCAGGGGGTTGTTGCTGGGAGAGATGGTAGCCCGCGACCTGCATTTTAACATTTTTTATAAAAAAAAAAAAAAATTAACATTTATTTTTGAGAGACTGACAGAGCATGAGCAGGGGAGGGGGAGGGAGAGAGAGACACACAGAATCTGAAGCAGGCTCCAGGCTCTGAGCTATCAGCACAGAGCCTGACGCGGGGCTGGAACTCAACAAACGTAAGATCATGACCTGAGCCGAAGTGGGACGCCCCAACCGACTGAGCCACCCAGGTGCCCCTGGGGCCTGCGTTATAAAGACAAATTACCAGGGTGATGATACTCTGCTCACGTCCCGCCCCAACAACGGAAAGAACCAGTCTGGAGGACCATGTCAGCAAATTTGTAAATGTGTGGGTCTGCAGTACCTCATCCCATTACCTAAAATAGGTCCTTCAGTGTTGTCCAACACAATTCTTAGCCCAATTATAGACATGTGAAAAAGCTGGAATTCACTGTTGCTGGTAATGTTCTCTAAGAAGAAGAATAATTTTCCTCAGCATGGTTTTCTGGAAAGCACAAGGGCGAGTAGGTTGAGATAACTCCGCTTCACCAAGCTTCCATGTACTCAGAAGGTGACCTTTTAAGACCACTTGAAGACTGCCAGGGTTCCTTGAACTATAAATAAATGTCTTTTGTTCCTGCTCCACCTAGTGGTACTTTAGCTTCCCCGCATTTACAAGATTTGTGGTATGGGGCCTGCGGCAAGGATGGCCATCTACTGGGAATGTTTTTCTCTCATTTTTAAAAAGAAAATATTAATTGAATGAATACAATTTAAAAATAAGTCCACAGCTGTTTTTTAGTTCTTGTATTTGAAGTCCTCCCTCTGACTAATGTCTTATAAACATTCCAAAGGAAAGCTCTTCTTAGTATTATAAACATTTGATATATTTATTCTAGTTTGGCAAAGTAATTCTCTTAAGTGATACAGTTTTGGAGTAAAAAGGGACCATCAGGGTCATCCAATGATATAATTTACATGGAAAGCTTTTGTGGATAATAATTATGGCAAATGTGAGTTATCGCTACAAGACTTAAATCCCTCTAGCAGATAAAGAACACGCTTAAATGGGGTTAGATGACTTACCTAAGTTAATTACTTGCAGAGTTGGGACCAGCAACAAGGCCTCCCAACTTTAAGTTCAGTGCTCTGTATTTACCATGTGGCATCTTAATGCTGCATTGGTTTGTCTGGGAAGAATGACTAGCATTAATTGCACCATCATTTTCTGGTTTAAAACGAAATCGCATCCTTAATGGTTACTTGCCTGTGAGCTTAGTTTCCACCCCCACCCCCACTCCCTCCACAGCCGCCTTTGATGTGATTTTGTGCTGGAAAGTCCCATGTGTGCTTCACTATTTTACACATACAGCTGATCCTTGTCATTTGTGGTAGTTCTATAAAGTTATAAACATTGAACTAATGAATACTGAACCATTTCTCTAGGGGGAAATATAGAATTAGGTTTCTGTGAGCCTCTGGTCACAACATCTGCACCAACTGATTAAGGCATAATCTTGTTTTATGTGTGTTTCTGTTTAAAGAAATATATTAATATCTTAATATATGTTCAATATATGATTGACTTACTATTTTTAAGACTATATTATTTAACATATAACATTGACATTTACATATATATTTAATATGGATATATCAGTAATGTACTCAAGTTCATATACTCATGCCTGTATGAAGCATATCTAGCACGTGCATTTCCTATATGGATCATATCACAGCCTTCCTTTTTTTTTTCTTTTTTTAAAAGTATTTATTTATTTTGAGAGAGAGAACGAGCAGGGGAGGGGCAGAGAGAAGGAGAGAGAGAATCCAAAGCAGGCTCTGCACTGTCAGCGTGAAGCCTGACACAGGGCTCAAATTCACAAACCATGAGATCGTGAACTGAGCCAAAACCAAGAGTCGGACTGAGCCACCAAGTTGCCCCTGTATCACAGCCTTCTTGCACTTAGGAACACCAGATAGCACTTCAACACTATGCTTGGGGGTCATTTTAAATAACAAAATCAATAACAAAAAGCACAAAAGTACCAAAAAAGTGCCCCTAAATAGAACACAAAAAGGGCAGTTATTTACAGTGTTATTTTTGGAATGAGAATGTAAAGTGTTCCCTTGTTTGGCCTCTGCTGGGAACCTTCAAAATCAGTTGACTGAAATTTTTTACTGCTCTGCATGTGTTTGTGAATGACTGTAAAAACATTGCAGGTATTGATTTGGGGTTTACAAATTTTAGTAGATAAATTCAAAATATGAAACCCACGAATACTGAAGATAAAACTCAAGGTCTCTGTGACACTTGTACCTAAGAGAGACTATAGGTACCCGTCCACATGGCCACTGATGTACTTGGGGCTTGTTTCATGCCTCTTATATTCTTTAAACAAGTGATTTACAGAGCGGTATAGTGGGAGAAAAGGGTATGTGAATTTTGAAAATAATAGTATCTGCCCCACTTATTTTTTTCAGTTAATTATGCCGAATATCAAATAATAAAGGAGGTTGTGAGAATTTTACGCTTATGAAGGAAGCTATAGCTTTAAAGATATTGAGAAACATGGGTTTTGCTTTGTCTTTAGAATGAGAGGCTTCTTTTCTAAGGTCCTCCGTTGGCTCTAGTTTTTGACTCTGAAGATGACATGAATTTTATTTCAGCTTGTCCTGGTTCTGCAGTCAAACCTTTCATATTAGCCTGGCTCAAGACCTTCTAAGAGACACCTGTACGGCACAGGCATGCGTATATGCACACATGCACCCAGACTCACATGAAGTGTAGAGGAAGAGTAGCTTGGAAGTAAGATAATGAAATGGCCAAAGGTAATTGCCCTTCCTTCCCCACACATTCCTTGAAGTTAATAATGTGAGATGGAATGAAAACCGCCAAAACACCCAAGGCCTAGGCCAGGGTTTGTAAATTTAAATGTTTGCCGTGGATGTGAAGGAAACAAAGGAGTGAATCACTCCAAGAATAAGAAAGTAGAGACTAGGGAGATGGTGGGGAGACACGAGTGTCCCTTAGAAAGTGGGCAGCAACGGGGCGCCTGGGTGGCGCAGTCGGTTAAGCGTCCGACTTCAACCAGGTCACGATCTCGCGGTCCGTGAGTTTGAGCCCCGCGTCGGGCTCTGGGCTGATGGCTCGGAGCCTGGAGCCTGTTTCCGATTCTGTGTCTCCCTCTCTCTCTGCCCCTCTCCCGTTCATGCTCTGTCTCTCTCTATCCCAAAAATAAATAAACGTTGAAAAAAAAAATTTAAAAGTAGACTTTAAAAAAAAAAAAAAAGAAAGTGGGCAGCAGCTTTGTGGGAATGGAAGGCTAAGATTGCCAATACTTTAGGGGAGTACAAAACATTTAGATTTTTATGTGAACACAGTTTTAAATGTTGGTAGCTAATCTGAAATAACATTTAAATATCGTGTGGGTGTATAAATAATTTGGGCTGGTCTTTGTTTCTGAGTTTGGGGAAGTAGCTTCTATACCTTTGGACTTTCCCAGGTGGTAGGAGTGCCTTTCTTATTCATGGTGGGCCTCTCATACTTTGTGAGATGACTAATAGTTTATGAGATGACTCAGTATGGGGCTGGTCGTGCCAGAAAGAGCAAATGGGGGATTATCAACCCAACCTTCTGGGAAGGGGTTTGCGGGGGGGCAGAGACTGATACATGATTTACCAATCATACTGATATAATGAAGCCCTAGTAAGAACTCTGGACACACGGAAGCTTGGATGAACTTTCCTGGTTGGTAGTAATCCACCTTGTCTCATATCAGTGTATTGGGAAGATGATACATCCTTGAGGACGCAGGAGAGAACAGTGGAAGCTTCACATTTGAGACTTTCCCAGACCTTATTCTCTGCATCTCTCCTCCCTGTCCTTTTGCTGTAATAAAACTGTAATTATAAGTATTGCATTTTCCTGACTTCTGTGAGTCATTCTAGCAAATTACCAAACTTGAGGAAGCAGCAGGAACCCCTAAATTTGTAGCCAGCACCTTAGAAGGGAGGGTGGCCTGGGACCCTTGAACTTGTGACTGGTATCTGGAGTGAGGGCAGTCTTGTGGAGGACTGTGCCGTTAGCCTGTGCAGTTTGGCCTGACTTAGGTGGTTGGTGGCAGAAGTCATTGCAGTGGGCCAACTGAAGAGCCTTTTGAGGTAAAATCTGGCTCATTATAGGCCACTAATTTATGACCTTTGGCCTAGGTAAATTCAACGATACCAGATGCCAGGAATGCTTTCCCTAGAGATGTGGGAGTTTGGGCCATCCCACCAGTTCAAGGCCCACCCAGGATAATCGTATTTGAGAAGACGCTATGCTGTTGGCACCTTTTATCGGCCCCTGGGTATATCATTGGAGGCAGGACTTTCAAAAATTAAACTTTAATACTATTCTGAAATAGTAATGCCACTCCTTCTTCATAATATTTAGGGCCTAGGACATTTGTTCCTGGGGTTCTGCCTAAGGGAGGCCTATCGTTCATCAGTGTCCATTCTGTCAGATCCTGGTGGAGCTGTGAGGAGGCTTCTACCATCACTTGGTAGAATTGAGGCCATTTTACCCCTACCTTTCCTTTATCCTGGTTCAGATCTCCCCTCCTAGAGAGTTATCAAAGTGTACGGTGTCTTCCTTTGTGTTGCTTCAATTCTTCCTGGAGAGAAAAACGAAAGAGGAAGGAATACGAATGATGTTATCCTTGTGGTCAAGCATATTTAGCCTGTGTTCTGACCTAGCTGGGGGATCTAGTGTAAAGCACCCAGCTTCAAATTCCACATCTGTCGAGTGAATATAGTGAGACTTACCTGGAGAGGGGGTTCTTTAAGAGAGGAAAAGTAGGTGTTATTCTCTTACTTTGCAAAGAATGATTTTGCAGCACTCTACTGGGAGTGTTTTGGCTACTCCAGCAGGAAGAGTTTTGATTTGTGTTAGGCATATAGGTAAGAGAAGTGTGGATAAGAATAGTAGTGATAATGGTCTGTTAGTTTTTCTAATATCATACTAATTATGAACGTGATGCACATCTGTAATAAGAAATGTCCTAGATGATGTTTACTATCCTGTATTTTGTCTTGGGGTCTGTAGGTTTTTACTTTGGTGATATTTATGTGTGTACCATGGCTGTCTGTGTAGATCTTTCTTGACTCACGATGAGGTTATGTCCTGATACACCCGTTGTAAGTTGAAGATCTCATAAGTCAAAAGTACACCTGGTGTACCGAACATGATAGCTTTGCCTAGCCTACCACTGACATTAGCTTACCCTTGGGCAAAATCTCTAACACAAAGCCTACGTTACAATAAAGTGTTGAATATCTTACGTAATTTGCTGGATATTCTACCGAAAGTGAAAAACGGAATGGCTGGTCCGGGTACAGAAGGTTGTAAGTGTATTGGTTCACCCTCATGATGGCGTGGCTGACTGGGACCTGAGGCTCCCTGTTGTTGCCCAGCATCTCGAGAGAGCATCCCACCACGTATTGCTAGCCTGGGAAAAGGTCAACAAGTAAAGAAATTGTAAGTCAAACCGCTGTAAGTCGGGGACTGTCTGTGTTAGAAATGTTAAAATGTATAATTATAGCTATTAAAAGCAATTTTAGGGAAACCCATCAGAAAAAAAAATACAACAGTGAAGAAATAAAAATACCGGATTTTTCTTTTTCTTTTTTTTTTTTTAATTTTTTTTTTCAACGTTTATTTATTTTTGGGACAGAGAGAGACAGAGCATGAACGGGGGAGGGGCGGAGAGAGAGGGAGACACAGAATCGGAAACAGGCTCCAGGCTCTGAACCATCAGCCCAGAGCCTGACGCGGGGCTGGAACTCCCGAACCGCGAGATCGTGACCTGGCTGAAGTCGGACGCTTAACCGACTGCGCCACCCAGGCGCCCCAAAAATACCGGATTTTTCATATCAATTTTCGAATGAGGATATTGTAGCTAAAATGAAAAACATTATTTATATCATTTGCAGAAAATAGTTGTACTCACCTCACAATCACTTTTTAGCGTGCAAGGAGCTTACCAAAGTGAACCAAATGACTTATTTTCAACCTTGGAAGAAAAACTCAATTAAAGCTGCAATTGAACTGTAATGGCACCAAGGAGTTGGACTTGACCTCACATGCCAGATGATAATCATCTTTCAAGTGTACAAACAAGGAAGCATAGTTATCAAAGAATGAGAAATACATTTGTTCAAAGACCATTTACTGCTTTAACAAGAGGTGAAAGCTTGCCAGAAATGTATAAACACCTAACACTGTGCTATTCATAGGCTTAACATGTTCAAAGACTTGGGGGGCAATTTAAAAATATCTTTGAAGTTGTGAGTATTCATCATCATATCTAATAATGCTTACTTTCTGGAGCCCCTTTCCAAGGAGGGCAAAGCAATTTATCTGACTTATTTTCATGACATCCTTGTGAGATAAAGCAACTACCATTATCTCCCTTTTGCAAATGGAGAAACTGAAACACTGGGAGGTAAAATCACTTGAAGGGGTCAGTGGCTGGCCCAAGAATTTAAGCACACACATTAAAGCTTTTAATTCCCATTTTAGCTTAACTACAGAAAACTAAATAAGAATTAAAAAAAAAATAAGAATCTCATAGTTTTTCTTTCTCCCTTTTTTTTTTTAATGTTTATTTACTTTTGAGAGACAGAGTGTGAGTGGGGGAGGGGCAGAGAGAGAGGGAGGCACAGAATCTGAAGCAGGCCCCAGGCTGTCAGCACAGAGCCTGATGCAGGGCTCGAACTCATGAACCATGAGATCATGACCTGAGCTGAAGTCAGACGCTCAACTGACTGAGCCACCCAGGTGCCCCTTTCTCTTTTTTTAGTTACCGGCCAATCAATGTTTTTCCTTATCAGTCTTGGTAAGGGAAACTGTCTAAAATCGGGCTTTCCACAGCAACTAGAATCTTCTTACATTGGAATGAATGAAATATTTTCAAAGCTGTGAAGTTCGTTTAACAATTGCTCACTAAATGCCTACCCTGTCACATGTTGCACTGTTCAAGATGTTAAGATTTCAAAGGTGAGAAACGTGCTTTCCATTTTTAAAGGTCTTCCTGAAGAGAAAGATTATATACACATTCTATATGGCGGTTCGGTCTTATTTAAATTTAAAGTTTTCATCTTGTCCCCCAAATCTATTTCTTCCTGTTTTCCCCTCTCTCTCAGTGCCACTGCCACACACTCAGTTGCTCAAAGTATTAATCTGGACACCATCCTTGACTCACTTTTCCCTCACCCCACCGTATCCTCTGGTCCATATTGAAAACATACCCTGAAGTCTTTGAGTCTAATTCATTTCCATTGCTACTGCTCTAAGAAATACAGTTGGCTGCAAAGATCTTCCAACTATCCTCTCTGCATCTTGTCCCCTACGCACCATCAAGTCATTTCCCACAATGCCATGAGTGATCTTATGAAGGTGCAGACGGAACCGTGTTTCTTCTCTGTACAACCCTTCAATGGCTCACATTGCATTCAGAGTAAAATCCAAAATTCTTACCAAGGTTTTGCAAGATCTGGTCCCTGCTTACCCCTCTAACCTCATTGTAACCCCTTTTCTCCTCTTGCACTGTGCTGTAGCCATGCGGGTCTCCTGATTTCAGTCCCCAGGACTTGCTGAGCTCTTTTTCACCTTAGGCCCTCTGCTTCAACTGCCTTGCCCTGCACTTGGGGCTCTCAGCCACCTCCTCTTTCTCATTTCAACTTAGATACTACTTCCTTGGAAGCCTCTCTGACCTTTTAAAGCCGGTTCTCTCTCCTTTTATGACATTATTTGGTTACCTTCATCCCATGTTTTCCTCATTTGTAACAAATTGTTTGCTTATAGTCTGTCTTCTTCGCTAGGCTGTAAAGATAGGTACAGGGACCACATCATTTACTCATTGATACATCCCTGATGCATATGTAATAGTTGCTTAATAATTAGCTGTTGAATAAGTGAATGAGTGCTGTTGGGATAGAGACAGGCCACTTAAATGTGACTTCTGGGTTTTTTTGTTTTTTGTTTTTATGTTTTATTTATTCTTGAGAGAGAGAGAGAGAGAGAGCACGAGCAGGGGAGGGGCAGAGCAAGAGAGGGACACAGAACCTGAAGCAGGCTATAGACTCTGAGGTGTCAGCATAGAGCCGGATGCGGGGCTGGAATCACAAGCTGTGAGATCATGACCTAAGCCGAAGCCGGATGCTTAACCGACTGAGCCACCTGGGCACCCCTGTCTTTTGTTTTTGTTTTTTTTAATTTAAGTTATCTCTACACTCAGTGTGAGACTTGAACTCACAACGCTGAGATCAAGAGTCACACACTCTGGCCATTGAACCAGCTATAGGTGCCCCTGTAATTGCTGTTTTACCAGCACAGACAGACGCAAGCTGCTAAGTAGATTTCTGCCAAGTATATTTTCTTTTTTCCAGTTACAAAATTAGTGTAACAGTGTTACAAAAAAAGCTGAGAAGTAGAAAACAATCACGTTTCAGTAAAACTCTAGTATTATTTGGTATATTTCTTTCCAGTCTCTTTCTTTAAAAAAAATTTTTTTTTAATGTTTATTTATTTTTGAGAGAGAGAGAGAGAGAGACAGAGTGTGAATGGGGGTGGGGCAGAGAGAGAGGGAGACACAGAATCCAAAGCAGGCTCCAGGCTCTTAGCTGCCAGCACAGAGCCCAATGTGGTTAGAATTCGTGAACCTCGAAATCATGACTTGAGATCGTGTGTTTAACCGACTGAGCCAGCCAGGTACCCCTCCCGTCACTTTCTACGTGTATATTTTACATGATTATATCAGATAGGTACATTTTACCTAATTATTTTCCAAGTCCTGCTTTTGTCAATACAGTAGTAAATTATAGGCTTTTTTTTGTGATACTACAAAAGACTTCAGATCCATTAGCTAATACTGTTGCCTAATGTTCCATTCAATGGATACACCAGTTCTACATAACACTTTGCCTATTGATGGATATTTAGGTTGTGTTCAATTTTTTTCTTGCTATTGTGAATAATTATTATGTACAACATTTGCCATGTTTTTAGATTATTCTTTTACTTAGTTACTAAGCGTGCATGACTGGGGCACCTGGATGGCTCAGTTGGTTAAGCAGTCCACTCTTGATCTCAGTCCAGGTGGTTTGTGAGATCAAGCCCTGCGTTGGGCTCTGTGTCTGCTTGGGATTCTCTTGAAAGGCCTGAGAAAATTGAAACTTAAAAGCTTAAGTTACGGGAAACTGAAACCTAACCAAGCTTAACCAGCTTGTTCCGCTTCTGTACAATTGCTTGGCGCGCCCATGTTTTCCTGATCAATCATTACTGCCTGGCACGTCCGTATATTCTTGATCAACCATTGTTACTTGGCACATCCGTGTACTCCTGATCAATCATTGTTGCTTGGCACATCCGTGTATTCCTGATCAATCATTGTGATACCCGTACCCCCGGTTGTGGTCTGACCTAAAGGCAGGAACCAATCGAATACTGTTAAGTGTCCAACTTTAAACACCAACCAATCGCAGCTCTGTAACTGTGGAAAATTCCTGATTGCCCCATGACTTGTTTGTACCTGTCTATAAAAGGGGTGTAAAAACCTCTCTCAGGGCCTCTTGGCATCACCGGCAACGGGGGCGCAGAGGTCCAGGTTCGAACCTGCAATAAATGACCCTTGCTGCTTAGCTTTGACTCTGGACTCTGGTGGTTCGTTTTTGGGGGTCTCTTAGACTCTGGGAGTTTCACTCTCTCTCCCTCTCTCACTGTCCTTCCCCTCTGCCCCCCCCACCCCCCCACACATGCACTCTCTCTCTCTCTCTCTCTCAAAATAAATAAATAAACTTAAAAAAAAATAAAAGAATGCATGATTAACACAAAGGTATTTGGTTTGAAGGAGAATTACTCAGACTTGTAGAGTGACTTTGGGTAATCTACCTATTTTGCTTTGTCTTCTAAAATTTTCAAAAAAAGAATTTTCCTTGATTACCATATATATCTACTTATATAGAGCATTAGATCTGGCCATAGCTGCAGGTAACTTGGGTAACTGAATATTGAATCATTGAATCTCTCCCAGAGTCTTTCTACTAAAATGGAGCATACGTTATGTATTCCCTGTCTTATCTTTCCTCATTTTCTTCCTTCCTTACTTTCACTGCCAATCAATTTTAACAAAGCAGGAGTTAGAGCTGACAGGGAGAACAAGAGGGGGTGGGGTAGGGGAAGGGAGTGGGAGGGCAGAGAGGGGGAAGAGACAGAGCATGGTTAAAAACTCTGAGTCTATTTCTCAGCTTCGTTTGTGCTTCTGTTACAGGGACGAAGGAAATCAATACATAGTCATGGTGGTGCCTCTTCTGCATTATACTTTTCCTCCTGCATTCAGTTGTAGTCATGCATTGTAGGTGGAATGGATTGACCCTTGCCTATATACAGATGGTTCTAATCCCATCTTCTTTGCCATTGTGAGCAGCTCTGGGATGGTCCACTTGGAACAAGTTTAATGGTTGGAACAGTTTAATGGTTGAGTGAAATTAGAGTCTCTCTCCTTGAATGGCAATGAAGGAGCAAGAAATCAATGTTCTGCTATTAGAATTAGAAGGGAAGCCAGTCTGAGGACAGAGTCAACACATAAAGACAGGCAGAATCCAGAGACACACAGAGCAAGAGGGGTGGGGCCCTTGATGCACTCTACTTAAAAGCTTGCTTTACTTCTGGACTTTCTAAATACATGAACTGATAAATTGCCTTGATTGTTTAAGCCATTTGGGAGTTGAGGTTTTTGTTGCTTTCACTCAAAAGTACCTTAACTAATGCAGAAGGACTGGCATGAAGGACTGCAATATGATTGCTGTCTTGCCAAGTAATCTTATTGTGGTCCAGTCCCAGAAGGGGGTGACAGTGGCTTCTGTCCTAGAATGAAATGTTCTTTCCACCACAGGAGGCGTTCCTCAGGGACTTCTGGACCCCCTCTTCTCCCACTTCGTACTCCCAGGCCCTGGACACAATGATAGGTATCATTACCATTTCTAAAGACAGGACTTGAGACTTTCAGATACTGTATTTGCAAGTAAATGTTTTCCTATTAGAAATGTTTTGTAATTACCAAGTGCCATGGATGTGGTTTGTGACTATTTATGACACACGATATTTATTTAATTTATCTACATTTTATTTTATTTTTTCAATGTTTATTTTTGAGAGACAGAGAGAGACAGAGCATGACCAGAGGCAGGGGACAGAGAGAGAGGGAGACACAGAATCCGAAGCAGGCTCCAGGCTCCGAGCTGTCAGCACAGAATCTGACGTGGGGCTTGAACTCACAGACTGTGAGATCATGACCTGAGCTAAAGTTGGATGCTTAACCGACTGAGCCACCCAGGTGCCCTGTTATATATATTTTATTTTAAAATTGTGTAATATGATTCCTAAATATATAAGTAATATAATATAATATCAAATAGCAGAAGCACAAGGGCTGTAATTCTGAGGCAGAAGCAATCTGGACAACAGCCCTAGGCTAATCAGAGATAGAGGTCCAAAGGCTAGGAACTTGGAACCACAGAGTGTGCTTGAAATGTTTATTCATAGTGGTGAAAAAAACCTGTGTTTGTGTGTGTGGCACACAGCAGTGAGAATTCGCACTTCTGCTCTTCTCCATCTTCCACTCCCATTCTGTCCTTTCCCCCCACGCTAGCTCTCATCTTATTCAGTGGGTTGTTTATGACAGAGGGATTCACATGAATGATGGTGTAACTGAAGTGAGAATATCTATCTAGTTTATTTTGGTCTTAAAGTTAATGTTTTAAAAGAATTAACGCATGGAATTAGATGACTGTCCAAGGTGTTATTCCTGTTATGGAATAAGTCTTCCTTTGGTATTTACTGCAAGAAGCTGACTCTAGCAAAAAGTAACACTGCTGATGATGATACTTCTGAGTGGTTGACTTCCATATTAACAGACTTCTCCTTCGCTCTCAGAGTGGTGTTCCTTAATCAGAAATACTGTTTTGACCTGCTCATTAATGTAATTTTCTCTGCTAGTGCAAGATACGGAATTAAAACAGAGTTATAGGGGCGCCTGGGTGGCTCAGTTGGTTAAGTGGCAGACTTCAGCTCAGGTCATGATCTCACGGTTTGTGGGGTCAAGCCCCGCATGGAGCCCCATGTGCAGAGCTGGCCTCAGATCCTCTGTCTCCCTCTTTCTCTGCCTCTCCCCAACTTGTTCTCTCTTTCTCTCTCTCTCAAAAATAAATTAAAAAAAAAAACATTAAAAATATGAAACAGTTATATTGAGAGCAGAGAGGAACAGAGGGGATGATTTGAATTCACCAGGTCTCTCTACTTTTCTCCACTCCTGTCTTCATTTTGCCTTTTTCCAGCACTAACTCTGACCTTGGTTGTTTGGTCTTTGTCTCAGAGATTCAGATGCTGATTTTTTAATAGGGCACAAAGACTCAGCTGTATTATTCTCAATTTCACACTACTTATACCAATATTTCCCAGAGGTGTTCTGCACAGTGTTTATTTTTTCTATTTGTTTATTCATGTATTCATTCATCCAATAAACATTTACTGAGCACCTGCTATGTTTCAGCGTTATGTTAGGTACTAGGAATGCCAGGCACTGGGTGATCAAACTGGGGTCCTGGCAGTAAACTAGAGAAGACATACAGTGACAAGTAAATTAACAAATATGTAATTTCAGAGTGTGAAGGAAATGAACAGGGTGATGGGCTAAGGTACAATGGGTGAAAGAGGAGGGTTTACATAGTGGATAGAAGAGAGAAGTGTATGTATTCCAATTATACTTTGTAGGTAGATCTATGATAGACATTTTATGAAATGGCCATAAGAGAATGGAAGAGGGAATTGGGCATGATTCCCAGGTTTCTGGCTGGAGCAAATGGGATAAGTATAGATGGGATTTAATAATATGAGGGAAACAAGTTTTTTAGAAAAAGCAATGATTCACTGTTTTCATGTTGAGGTGAGATGTGAAAGTCTAAGTTTGTATATAGGACAGGGCCCGTTTGTGTGTACATCCCAATGTAATTATTAATAATGTTCCTTTTTAGTCTCAAAAATCCTGGAATGTGGGGGGCGCCTGGGTGGCTCAGTCGGTTAAGCGTCTGACTTTGGCTCGGGTCATGATCTCACGGTCCGTGAGTTCGAGCCCTGCGTTGGACCCTGTGCTGACAGCTCAGAGCCTGGAGCCTGCTTTGGATTGTGTGTCTCCCTCTCTCTCTGACCCTCCCCCGTTCATGCTTTGTCTCTCTCTCTCTCTCAAAAATAAATAATAAAACATCAAAAAAAGAAAAAAAAAAAAGAAAAAAAATTCTGGATTGTGCAATACATTACAGGGTCATCCTGCGTGTTGGCGGGAGTATTTTGGTAAATTGGAGAGGTATGATATTGTTATTTAGAATAAGAAATACATATTGGTCTTGTACTGCATTTCTGGCACAGAGCTCCTAAAACTTTTGGAATTTCCTAAGTGACAAGAGTGATAATGATGTCTTGATATTCATGACAAACCCCTTTTAGGCATACCCGAGCTTATGCTCATAAGGTAACTTTTGGAAAGCACCTGAGGATGAGTCTGGTTGCTAGAGGAATCAACCACATGGTTAGGAGGCTGGAACTTTTCAGTCCCCTTTCCCCCCCACCATGTGCAGTTAGAGCCTAGGTCACATGCAAGGATTCCTTCATTCTTCTAATCCTCAAACAACTCTTTGTAGAATATGTGAAAATAATTACCTTATTTTAGTAGTACAAAAACATTGTACTATAGCAACTGTTATCTGAATTTTATATAGGATTGAATCGAGGGTGAGCAAGGTCTGTGATACTCTCTCTCGAGTAGTGCTGTTTGTGTACTTCCAATTTCGCTATGCCCCATGTTACTTATTCAACCTTTCTTCTTTCCGCTCTTCTGTGGGGTGGGGGGTGGTGGAAGAAGATGAGAGATAGCCATCCTTTAATTGCACTGAAATTTACAGTATTAGCTTGAGTGTCTGACCTGGGAGTCCTCCCACAATTTGATCTTAGTGCTTATGTATTCTCTATTTTTTAGTGTTCAAGTCATCTCTGTACCCAGCATGGGGCTTGAATGCACATCCCCAAGATCAAGAGTTGCATGCTCTACCAACTGAGCCAGCCAGGAAGTCCCAGTGCTTGTGTCTTCTTAACTTGAAAACCAACTCTTATATTCCAACAATTATGAGTGTAGTAATGGGGAGACTATGGCTTCACATGTGAAATCTGACTACCAGAGAAATCAGACTTACTGTCCCTGAAAGTAGAAAGAACACTAAAATGAGGGATATGATATCTGGGCTTAAATCTCAATTTTGCCGTGTAGTTTCTCACTGACGTTGGGCATTTCACTGAAACTGTTTCCTCCTCTCTAAAAGGAGCTTATTAATATCTGTTCTTTCTAACTCACAAAGATTTATAAAGATTAGACAAGCCATGTGAAAGTACATTGCTGTGCAAATTTAAGTTATACAACTTCTTTCCTTAAAAGAAATATTTTGAGTCATCATTTCATGTCCTGAAAATGAGAATAAAGAAAATTCATCTACACCCATGAAAGTGGCCCGATTCTCATGTTAGAGAGGAATCTTAGGAAAAGTATAAAATACGAAGAATGATGTAAGGAAGAATTTCAATTAGTTAGAATTCAACTAACTAAAACCTTTAATTAATCAGGATTAGTTTTAAATTTTTCTGATTCTAGGGGCACCTGGCTGGCTCAGTCAGTTGAGCATCTGACTCTTGATTTCTGTTCAAGTCATAGTCTCATTCATGGTCTATGGGATCAAACCTTGCATCGGGCTCTGCACGGACAGCAAGGAGCCTGCTTGGGATTCCCTCCCCTGGCCTCTCCCCAACTTGTGTGCGTGTGCACGTTCTCTCAAAATAAATAAACTTTAAAAATTTTTTGATTCTAAACCCCAAAAAAATATTTCTTGAATTTATCCTGTGATTTACCCCATTGTCCATCTATGTACATTACCCTGCACTGGGAAAGTGTGAGGCAGATGGCAGAGGGAAGTGTGGGATAGATGGGGTTCTTGATGACACTGCTGCGTTGTTATTTTGACTTGCTCTGGAATCCCCTGCCCCTGGACTTTGTTCATGAGATCATAAGTTTCTTTATTATTTGAGGCTCCTTCAGTTGGGCTTACCTGTTATTTGCATCCAAAAGCATCTCAATACATTTGCCTCTACTAATTTTACATGAGGTAACCTAATCCTTTATTCTCCTCAAAGATAGGCTTTTATGATCTCTTTTTTGATCTCTTCCTGGCTCGAACTAACACCCAAAGGCGCAGGGCTTCACAGAAGCAGCACATAGCAGAAAATAGATAAAAAGCAAAAGTTTGTTCTAGAATCAGAAATTCCACCCTTTCCCCCCTACTCTACCACTTGCTTCATCTAGTCTGTGGAACTCCTGATAATTGACTCTGGTTGCCAGGACTTGGGTCTATCTCTGCCTTTTGGTGTCTCTGCCGGTGACTTGAACTTGGCCATATATTGTCTAAACCAGGACAGTCGCTGCCGATTTTAACCTCATCTTCTCCTACATTCTCAGTTCTAATCAGCCTAGCTCCTCTTTTCCTTACTTGATGACTGCATAATTATACATTTCATCCTAGGAATCCTACCTATCCTTATTCATTTAAGCAAAGCAAGAAATTATCATTCTGGGGCTTTTCTGAAGCCACTAAAAGATTACAGAAATTTACACACGAAAGAAAATGGCGTATAAATATAGCAGGGTTACGTAGTTTACCAAGTCTCACGGTGGATGGTGGCAGCGCCGGATTCAAGCCCAAGTCTATTTGTCTCGAAGTCTGTTTGTTTGGTTGCTATTCATCATGCTTTTCATTTCTTTCAAAACAGGAACAAAATCATACTTAATGTGCCAGATAAGCCTTATTTAATTTCTTAAAAAAACAAACAAACAAACAACTAAACATATACTTACCATATGGCCCAGAAATTACACTCCCGGACATTTATCCCAGAGAAATGAAACTTATGTTTTTACAAAAACCTGCACACTAGTGTGCATAGCAGCTTTATTCTCAACAGCCCTAAAGTGGAAATAACCAATATGTCCTTTAGTGGGTGATGGCTAACCAAGCTGGGACATCTGTACTATGGGATGTTACTTAGCAATAAAAAGGAACAGACTAATGATACATACGACAACTTGGATAAATGTCAGGCATTATGCTGAGTGGAACAAGCCAGTCACCCAAGGTCATATACTGTATGATTCTGTTCACATGACATTCTCTAAGTGATAGAATTATAGAGATGGAGAACAGATTAGTGGTTGCTGGGAATAGGAATGGTGGAGAAAGGGGAGGGTAGCTGTATCTATAAAGGGGTAGTAGCATGGAGGGGATCTTTGTGAAATAGTTTTATGTCTTGACTGAATTGTGGGCTACATGAGTCACATTTGATAAAATGACAAAGAATTGTACACATACATTGTACTAATGTCATTTTCCTAGTTTTGATAGTGTGCTATAGCTATGTAATTAGGGGAAAGTGGGTGAGAGGTATATGGGACTTCTCTGTTCTATATTTGCAACTTCTTGGGAATCAATAATTATTTCAAAATAGAAAGCTAAAAAAATAGCCTCATTGTCTCTCACTTCCCTCTCTACATCCTCTTCCTCAATCCAGCTTGTCACTCAGCCAGAGACCAAGCAATATTAGTGTAGGGTCCCAGGGCTAGCCACCTCAAAATGTATCCCAATGGCATATTGATTATCTTGAATTGTAGCTACTTGGGGAAGGTCTGATGCAGGCACACTCGGATGTCTTCTGTCCCCCTGAAATCAGGAAATAAAACTCCCATATGAAAGATACTCTCCTTGTACTAAGAAGTAAAACGATATCCTTATCATCAGTTAGGAACTTTAAAGCTGAGAAAGCTGTAGAAATAAATCTTATTAGTTTTAAAAAAACTATCACCTCAGCCTAAATTCTGCTTAGAATTTCTTACTACTTAAAGCTCCCAAACATCTGTTTTCTTTATTCTGTTAACTCCTCACAAACGTATTGTCTCTTTGTCTACAGTGTATAAAAACTGCTTGCCCTGGTCATTTCTTTGGGTCTCAATTTCACTATTGGACCTCCATGCATATGTAATAAAACTTTGTTTCTTTTTCCTCCTGTTCTTCTGTCTCATGTCAATTCCTAAACTAGTTAGAAGAACCTGGGAAGAAGAAAGGAAATATCTCCTTCTTCTGCATTAGACTCTGTTCTTTCCCTTCCCCCTAAATCTAACCAGTCTTAAAGTCCTGTCTGTCCATTCTGTCGTTCATGTCCTGACATTCATGTCACTCCTGAGCGTGCAGCTCTCTGTCTCTGCCCCGAGTCACACCCTCCAGCCTGCCCTTCTACAGTATCTCCCTGGCTGGCTTCCTATCTGCCACCTATCTTTTCTAATGTCGGTGACTTCTTTAAAATGTGAATCAGATCCTTTTACTTCCCTGCCCAAGAACAGTTGGTGGCTCCCTGATGCCCATTGTTTCAAATCAACTTAGCTTGGTAAACAGGAGCCTTCAGTTCCTGTTCTTTCCTCCTCGTAGGAGGAATAAATCTGCATGTCCTGGAGTCGTGTCTCCTCTGCAGTTTTGGTAGGTTAGATAGCTGGGTTAGCAAGTCAGAGTAGACCAGAAAGACAAGCTGATACCAGTGCATGGGCTTCAAAGTTTCTCTCATTCTATCAAGGCTACAACTCTGACCAGGGGCCTCCGTGGTGCATTGATGTTTCCTATTCCCTAGAGTATTATGGAGCAGGACCTCTTTCTACTGGGATGTTAGCCCTGGGGCATGTGGACCATCTATGCAGGGCCTGAGCTGTGGGATAATGAGAGTTCAGGGGACTATGAACACTTCACTACTTCTCTGCTGGTAAGCTGTTCTCCTATAACCTCTATTTTATATCTTGCTGCATATATGACACTTAGGTGTATATGCCTGGAAGTACTCTGCGTGATGCTGTCTCACCAGACTCACCGGCTGATGCCCGCTGAGCATGTGGCCTCCAACAATGACCCATAATTCTCAGGAAGTGTACCCCTCTGCTGGCTCATGTGCTGTTTGGCTTTCTATCACTTTCTGATTCCTGCCATGTCCCCCAAACAGAAACAGGCCTACTAGCTTTCATTTTTACATAGGGCCCCTTCATTCTTCTGTCAGGGAACTTCTAACATTGTTTTATAAGCCCAGTGGTGAGGTTGCTTCCTTCTCGTCTCACCTAGACTATCAAACTCTTTGAAGGATGAGACGGTTTCATTTTAGCTTTGTATTTCTGATGCTTGTGAGAGCCTTGCACATGGCTGGTGTTCGGTACACATTTGTTAAATGAGCAAATGACTTGTGACATGTGCGAGGGCCCTTTAAATAGTAAACACTATACCAATATTAGTTGTGATGAAAACACGTTAATGAAGACAGCAAGATAAGCCATATGAACCAGAATTGCTGATATAGCAAAATCAGTTACCAATACATTAATCCCTCCAGACACATATACACAGACACATGTATACATACATGTCTGTAACATACATGGCGCATAGCATGCAATCAGTTTTCATACTGGGACTAACACGCTGCAAGATTGCGGTCTCTCTCCTTTCTCTTCGTAGAAGGGGCTTACTCCACACCATCCACACAACACGCTTCACATCCGCTTCTCTAGACTGTGAGACAGCAGGCATAGGATGTGGTGTGGTGCTCGGCTGCTGACGGAGTTAAATAAATACTCTTTAAAGGGGAAAATACTTTTTATGTGCAAACCCAACTGAATTTCGGCCACCACATCATGTCCTTTGGCTCAACACCAGCCATCAGAATAAGGACAGGTCATTCTTCACATTGATAGATCTGGAGTCACAGAACTCTGTCTCCCCTTACTAGTAGGTGAGTTTTAATGTGCTAGATTGTCTGACTCAGATACATTGCTTTTGTAGTACCTTTTTGCCCTACAGGGGCTTTCTCTAAATTTGAACTTAAGTATGTACCATTAGAAGCCTAAAGGAGGCTAAGTGTTAACTACCCTATTTTTCTAGAGAACATTTATTTATAGCTAAATCTAAAGTCAAAAACTGACTGTCTTATGCATTTCTAGTGGCTTTATGAAAAAACAAAGAAAATAAATTTTATCCTAAATTTTGAAATGATGTTAAGATAATTAAAAAGGGATAACTTACTTATATTTCATTTTTAGTGTAGTATCTAAAATTGTGTACCACACGGAGACTGAAAAACCGATGATTCACTTTCAATTTGTAATCCAAGGTGAGAATAATTACACAGAGCAATTTTTTCTGATGTTAGGGTTGAAATTTTTCTGGTTTGCTATATTTTCTATTCTCTTTAGTTTTCAAACTACTTTATGAATACTAAATAGTTGTACAAGTGAGGAGAAGCTATTTTCATAAAGCCATTTTTTTTCCATTTTAAATTTATGATCTGTCAAAACCTTAGTAAGGTTGAAAAGTTTTGGCTTAGCCATTTTATTTTTTCTCAACAGTAGATGGCAATATCTGTTCACCTGTAGCAAAAGCCTCAATCACAGTAATGACCAAAGACTTACAGATTTTTATTCCCTCCACCCTGTAAAGTGGAATCAGTCTATTTAAAATTGTAAAATTGAAGACAGAAGCAGTTTGCATGTCAGTACAATCTTTTAAAATTTTGGTTGAAGGGGTGCAAAAGTATATGAGTAGATGAAAACTATGCCTTCTTTCACTCCAGGATAGAGAGGCTGGCGGGTCTAGGAAAGGCTGCTGGATCTGGTGAACAAAGACAGCCTAGCAGCAGACAGTCTGAGGCAAGAAGAACAAGAGGTTAAGCTAACAATTTTTAGCTAGTTCTGTTAAAATTTATGCTCAGATCTTGTTACATACCCATAGAGATTGTTTGCTTATTTTTTTAAGTTCCAACATGTGTTTTTTTTGCCGAGAAAATTTTAAGCTTCACACATTTTTATTTTTGAGACATAAAATAAGAAATAAAGAAATAAAACAATGCCAGTTTTATACCCAATGCCTATGTTTATGCTTTGCTTCTCAAGGAGTAAGCGGTGGGGGGGGGGGGGGCGGGTAAGACTAGGATTTGGGAGAGGTTTCCTTCATGTGACCCTCCTTCTGATCGCATCAACAGGGGCAGTAGCACGTCTTTGTAAAGTGGATTTCTAACACGTGTTTGAAGAAATGGCTCCCCAGTTTCAAAAAGTTCAAAAATTACAGTTAATGGCCTAAAAAACTAGCTGTGCTACAGGTTATACAGCTTTACCTCTGTGAAAGAACAGTAAACAAATCTTAACATCTAACATCATCTATGCCTTTGAAAACTCTAAGTGTGGTATTGTGTGCTATGATGAGAGAAATATATTGACATACCACAACTCCCTAGCTTTTACTTTAGGAATTTCCATAATGAATGCTATCTTCATTAAAATATATCTTTAATATGGAACATATAGTACTCATTGGATTGCTTATTGCCTATAATTTTCTATAACTATAACTTTTCTAGAACTGTCTGTTCTATATTTTATTTTTTAAAGTTTATTTATGTATTTTGAGAGAGAGAGAGAGCACGAATGCAGAAGTGGCAGAAAGAGAGGAGGAGAGAGAGAAAATCCCAAGTAGGCTCTGCACCGTTAGCAGGGAGACCGATGTGGGCCTGGAATCCACAAACCGGGAGATCATGGCCTCAGCTGAAGTTGGACGCTTAACCCGACGGAGCCGCCCAGGCCCCTCTCTGTTCTATATCTTAAAATAAGTCATCCTTTTGCCAAAAGAGTTTCATTGATTGTACACCTGAAACTAACATAACACTGTATGTTGATTATCCTGGAATTAAAAAAAAACAAAAAAACAACAGTCTCATTGATAGTTTGTTCTTTGGAGGACTGTGGATAGGAAAACAACTATTTTGAAGAGAACAGCTGGGAAGCGTGGCAAGAGACTGCTACTGCATCCCCAAGCGGCAACCCCTATACAAAGTACAAAGAAAAAGAAAAAGTTGGGCATAGCTGATAGTATCAAATAGGTCTAGCTTCCTTGACATCATACTGATCAAGACTTCACATGTTTTTATGGACCGCATTAACACTGGGCCAATTTTCATTGAAAAATGACTCTTCCCTTGTTTTTATAGTGATGATCATCCTCCTGGAATAAAAATATCCAATTGTAGTATATAAAAGGGTAATAGTCCTTTTGGGTTCTTTTTAAAAAGTGGTTCACTTTAAGTAGTCAGATTTTAAAAATAAATGTTTTGAGGAGCCAAGGAGGAATGAGATATAATCTATTTCTGGGTCAGTCTGTGTTGGTGTCTGTTGATGTCAGTAGAAAATTCCTTAGGATTCTGGAGATTTTCACTGATACTTGAATTCCTATTAAAGGTCCAATGGCAGTCTGTCTGTCTCTCTCATTATTTAAGAAGTCTACGGCATGTGTGGTTAACTGAACACAGTTACTGCATAAATAAAGTAACCACATTCCATGAAGTTTTGATGGGTTTATGGTCAAATGAAGGAAATTATCTTGGCTATTTCATGGTGGATCTTTTCCATAGAGTACGGCTGTGTTTCTCTCATTATTTCCTGTGAAGTGATGGGTTTCACAGTAGAAGCTTAACTATTTTTAGGATCAGTGGACATCGGGCCAGTTTTACTATTTATAACAAGTCTTCCTTAGGCAAAGATCCAAATCTCATCATTTCTTTTATCATACTAATATATCTGTAAACTAATGCATTATAGGGTCTATTATATTTAGCTGAGGAATATCTACAGTGTGTATGTACATCTATGTATATTTCATCACAGGAAGCAGCTTGAATTTCTTTATAACCCACGGAACTCTCATTTATCTTGTTTCCCAACAGCCTTTCGCTGTTCACCTGGTTTTATGGCCCCTACTATGTACAAAGAAAAGTGTGAACCTAAGAACAGGCCTTATGATTGTAAGCTCCCCCACATCAGAATACATTAAAGGTTCAATTTAATATTATGCATCTGTGGGCAGCTTTGAACAAATAGAGCGTGATGGTTCTGAGTGTGAACTGGTAAAGCCCGCTAATTTCTCTTCCTTTCCATTCACTCTTATCTCAAATTCTCCAAGGTGGAACTTTTATCTGCATGTTTCCAAGAAGGAGTTCAATTAATAACAGAGAAGAATTAAGGCTGATATGATCATTTCGTGTCTTAATTTAACCCTTTTAAATAGACTGCTGGGAAGAAAATACCATTTTCATGTTTTTTTTTTTTTTTTTTTTTTTTGGTCATGTTACAGGTTTAATATTTCCTCTCAGTAACTTATCCTAGATAATATGGCATCTGATCACTTACCCACATAACATATACTAAATTTAACTTTAGGTAAATAATATTTAAAATGTAATCAGTATATGGCTTGCTCAAGCCATGGGTGCTACTTTCTAATCAGAACAACAAACTCCTTTTAAGTTGTCCCCATTTGATGCCCCTATGTATCATCCCTCCCAGGCTTTCTCTTCTAACCCCACCGGTGTTACCCTTCTGTCAACCATGGCTTGATGCTCTGGGGTCTGCTTTAGCTTTCCCCCACTTTTGGAGACCCAGGGTGAAGGACAGCTAGTGCAACCAACATGCAGCCAGATCACTCCATTTTGAGACTTCATCAAATTGACTCAGCCCCTCCTGAGCAGGCAAGGAGGTAGTGGGGAAGGAGGTATCCCCTGCCCCTACCCTCATCCCCACTATGTCTGAAGGCTTTTGGAGGAGACTGTGTCCCAAACCAAGGCCCTTTGATCCTGTTTTTCTGTTTCTGGGAGTCTCTACTGTGTGTTTATCTTACTGTCTGTACTTCCTGCCTGCCTTTGCATGTGTCTTCTTCTTGGGCACCACTCAAATCCCTTCACCGCTCCAAATCCTGACAACTCAGGGTTACGTGGAGATCTTACGAAAGGGTTGGGGCCATGAAGCTGTGTAAATACAGCTGAATTTCAGATATTTCTGTTCTCAAAAGCTCTTGGCCAGTCCTTCCACTGGGCACTTGCTCTCTTCTGGACTGGGAGGAGGAATCAGCTCCCTTTCTTCTTCCTTCAAAATCTTCCCTTTTACTCAGACCAGCATGTGTCCCTTAAGCCCACAGAGTCAGGTTCTCTTCTTCCACAGAACAGTTTTGCTCTCTTTGTCTTATTCCTGCCTCATTCAAGCTGTGCCCCAAGGATTCTACAACCAAAAGGGCACATCAGGATTCTGTATCTCACCAAACAGACTGTTGTTGGAGATGAATTCTGCTACTAGCTATTGAAGTAACATTGATTTAATGTACTATGCTAAATATTAATAGTTGCTGGGTTAATATCTTTCTAGAAATATTTGCATGTTCACAGGGGATTTGCCTGAGGAATCAGGTGACTTCTCAAATAGAGTTTCTGGACTACTTGTGGGCCTTTTTGGTGACATGTGTCTGACTAGGAGAGCCAAGGTTCATAATGAAAATAGAGTTTAAGTAGGTACCTGTGCTAAGCCATTTATGTGCATTATTTTGTTTAATGAACAATTTTATGAGGAATCTATTGTGGGATAAGAAACTGTCGCCTGTGAAGTAACTCACCCAAGGTCACATAGGCGATGGATTCAATCTAGATGGGTCTTACTCCAAAATCCTGTGCCCTTCACCACTAGGCACTGTGGAACTTTTATCCATAGACCAGTTCATTACATTCAAGGGCAGAAGTCCACTGACTTCAACGTGTTATTTTTTCCCCTAATCAGTAAATAAGCCATTGTTTAAGCACACACTCTTTCTTTACATGTGAACAAGAATCCATTTGTTGTGGGATATGCTGGTTGTGTGACAAATTTAAACCAATGATAAAGTTTTGAGATAGTACAATATTGTCTAAAAATTAACTTCAGTTCCTTTATATTTTTGTGACTATAATATAATATAATATAATATAATATAATATCCACTTTCCCATTTATCTTCCTGCACCTGTCTCAATATTAAAATATTTGGAAATGTTTTGTTTGTTAAACAATGGCAATGTGATACATTTTATGTTAAAGTTAAATATGAGAAAGAAATTAATACTTCTAATTGAAATATAATTGCCTTTACCATGGTAAAAAACAGGATTTTAATGAACACAATTACAAAGTCATTTCATGGTGTAAAAAAAGATGATTTGCAAATAATTCATAATGAAAGAAATGTCCAGGGGCACCTAGGTGGTTCAGTTGGTTAAGATGCTGACTCTTGATCTCGGCTCAGGTCATGATCTCACAGTTTTGTGAGTTTGAGCCCCACATCGGGCTCTGTGCTGAGAGGGCAGAGCTTGCTTGGGATTCTCTCTCTCCTCTCTCTCTGCCCCTTCCCAACTCATGCTGTCTCTCTTTCTCTCAAAATAAATAAATAAACATTAAAAAAAGAAAAAAGAAAAAATGTCCAACTAAAACTTAGTTAAAATTTTTTTCAGTAGGTGGTACATTCACACTGTTCAAAAATCCATAAGTTATGAAAAGGTAAATCATGAAAATTTCCCTTCTCTTGTATTTTCTGAAACCCAGGCCCCTTTTTTCCAAGTCACTATTGTTCTATATATATATATATATATATATATATATGTATACACACACACATATACATACATATATATACATATACATACATATATATATGTTTTGTTTATGTTTGTTATGTTTGTTTTATATATATACATATATATGTTATATATATATTCTTATGTATTTGAATATGTATTTTTATTTCTCCCTCTTATACATAAATGTTAGGATATTTAAGCACTCTCATGTACTTTGCTTTCTTAATATCAGTACATAAAGAATTTTTCCTTTTCTTTTTAACTGAATGATTTTTTTAAATGTTTATTTATTTTTGACACAGAGAGAGAGACTGAGCATGAGTGGGGGAGGGGCAGAGAGAAAGAGAGAGACACAGAATCAGAAACAGGCTCCAGGCTCTGAGCTGTCAGCACAGAGCCCGACACGGGGCTCGAACTCATGAGCTGTAAGATCATGACCTGAGCCGAAGTCAGACGCTCAACCAACTGAGCCACCCAGGTGCCCCTCAACTGAATGATATTTTTATATGGATGTACCATACTTTATTTAATCAGTCCCCAACCAAAGGATGTTCAGCATTTTTCAATCTTTTGCTATTTTAAACAGTGCTTCATCAATGAACTTTGTGTCATTTTGCATTTTGTGTCATTATGTGTGTGTATCTATAGGAACTGAAATTGTTGAATCAAAGAATACATGCATGTATAATTTTAATTTTTTTAATGTTGATTTTTGAGAGAGAATGAGAGACAGAGCGCGAGTGAGCATGAGTGGGGCAGGGTCAGAGAGAGACAGAGACACGGAAGTTGAAGCAGGCTCCAGGTTCTGAGCTGTCAGCACAGAGCCCAACAGGGGGCTCGAACTCACGAGCTGTGAGATCGTGACCTGAGCCTAAGTCAGACACTTAATGACTGAGCTACCCAGGTATCCCTACAATTTTAATTAATATTATGCAATTGCCCATTAGAAATGTAACTAATTTATAACATACAAGAGATATAATAATATTCAAACAATGTATAAGAGTTTCGATTTCCCACAGCCATGTTAACAGGGTATTGTTTTACATTTCTCCTATTACAAATGAGGCTAAGCTTCTTTTCATGTATTTAAGGCCAAATTGCATTTCCTCCTCTGTGACTTGTTTGTTCCTATCTTTTGTCCTTCCCCAGAAGAGCTCTGGGTCCTCCTCCTAGTGCAGAAGAGAGCCAGTGGCAGGAATGGCCAAGGGCTTTTGAGAACAGAAATACCTGAAATTCAATTGTTAGTGAAGATTTTTCTATTGAATTATTATTATTATTTGTTTCTTAGCAATTGCTGTTTGGAAGATTTGTCTGTCATGTATGCATTGCAAACATTTCCCCCAGCCCCATTCCTCACAGGTAACCACTACTAATAGTTCAGGATTAGAATAAACAGATTAGTTTGGTATCATTAAAATTTTTTTCAGAATCGCTGTCTCCTATCCAGGAATAAGATCTGTTTCAGGCTTTTCTAACCTCATTTATTGTTTTTTTTAAAAACATATATTTATTTTGAGAGAGGGAGTGAGAGTGTGCTGTCAGCATAGAGTCTGATGTGGGGCTTGATCCCACAAACCATAGATCACGACCTGAGCCGAAATTGAGTTCAGTGCTCAACCAACTGAACCATCCAGGTGCCCCTGTTTTTGTTTGATTCATTATTGTGCTTATAGCGGTCTTGAACATTTCTTCTATATTAATTTCTAGTTATTCTGTGGATTTTTGTTCTCGCATTTTCTTTTTGGCTCAGAAATATCCTCTCATCTTTCTCTAGTTCAATGTCTTAGTGTTCTGGTATGTAGGTCTGTCACTCTGTAACTGTTCGGAACTTCTTGGGGGAGGAGTATCCAGATGCTTCACGTGGCCATTGGTCGTTGAAGAGCAAGAGAAAGCCCAGTGTGGCTCTTACTCATTACTGTCAGGTTGAAGAACTTCATTCCCTTTTGAATTCTGTGATTAGGAAGAAAAGGTTCCAATTCTAAAAGTATCATTCTGGGGGCACCTGGCTGGCTCAGTCAGATGGGTGTCTGACTTCTGCTCAGGTCATAATCTCACAGTTCATGGGTTCCAGCCCCGTGTAGGGCTCTGTGTTGACATCTCAGAGCCTGGAGCCTGCTTCAGATTCTGTGTCTCCCTCTCTTTGCCCCTTCCCTGCTTACCCTCCGTCTCTCTCAAAAATAAAGAAACATTAAAAAAAATTTTTTTTAAAAGTATCATTCCTTAATATGAAAGGACTAGATGCTTAAAATGAAAACACAGTACAAGTATTCCAGTTTACTTCAAGTGGGTTAAAACATAGACAGTGGGCTTGAAAGTTTTTCCTTGGATCAATATAGGCTGTAAAATAGAATTATTTTTGTGAAATCAAGATGTTGTTTCTAATGATCACATTTCTAAAAAGTCTACCTCTTATACAAAGAAATGTGAACCTTAATTTTACTCTAAGTACCAGTTGTTTTAGAGAGTAAAAACCCGTATCAAGTTAGTTCTGTGCACTGGAACATTCTCCATTCTCAGAACTGGTAAAAAACTCATGACATTAAGACTTTTAATTGGTCAGATGATCAGCGTTAAGGCAATTGCTTATTCTGCGAGAATTCTGATGCACTAAAAACAAATAACAGCAGCAACACACCTTGGGGATACATCTCACCACCTCTGGATATGGCAAAATGTTATGCTTGTCAATACCTAGTCACCCTACTTTATCAACCCATAATATACATCATTTATGTTTATACGAGCAGCTATGAGTTTTCATGAATTATGCCATACCTTTTAGTTTATGTTCAATAGGAGTCTCCAAAAAAAGTTTTATTTGTAATTAAAAAAACCCACCTGTGATAGTATGAATTCTGAATAAGTTGCCCTTTTATTCTTGCCTTCTCCTTCTTCTTTTGAAATTCTTCATCTGGGGTATTTGCCATCAACCCCAGCTTTTCACGAGGTCTGTTGGGCATGCCCCTTTGCTCACTATGTTGAGAACATGTTTTTCTGCGAGTGAATGATCATGTGGCAAGGATGTGGCTTCTGCGCATCAGAACATGGTAGCTGGTTTAGTGATTTATCTGATGGGAAATTCTCCCTGGAGGAGTAATGTTGATGATGTCCCTCTTATTCAGCTACCTCTGCTTCATTGAACACAACTAAACCAGATTTGAAAGCAAACGGGAGACAATGTGGTAAACCACAGGCAGAAAGACAGAGCTCTTGAGTATTCCTGACCAAATAAAGGCCTGACAAGGAAGAATATGTGTTGACAGCATTTCCTAGGACACGCTTCAAGGATCACATTAAAACATTTCCACAGGGTACAGGCTTCAATCAGCAGAAGGTGTTCTTGTATCCCAAGTACCACAGGGTCGAGTTTTCCAATGACCCCAGCATAACAGCCAATATAGGGGTTGCTGGAGCAATTAAACAGATTTCATTAAGTGTCAGCAAAAGCTCCTGGCCAGCTATTAGAAAAACTTTTATGCATTATTACAGTCAGGTCCTTCCAAAAACATCCAGGCTAATCTAATTGAATTGGGTATTGCAGTAAGGAAACATTTGTTAAAAGAGAAGATTTGTTCTTCTGCCTTATGTGACAACGTTTTAGGAGATTCTTCTGCTTTCTTCAATTTGTAAAATATATAAGTGGCTGGGTTAAACACTTCCCAAGGACACTCTCCAGACAGAGGTATATACTCTCTTCTAGAAGTTTTACTGACCTTTGGATTCATATTTACCTAATGTTAATTATCTACTAAGTTAGGCATTGAATTCCGACAACTCTAGCATAGCTATTGTTCTCTCAATTTTATAATTGAGGAAAGGGGGACCCAGAGAGGTTAAACAAGTTATCCCAGATCACACAGCCAGTAAATGGGCATAAACCCAGGTTGAATCATACAAGCTAATTATATTCTCTCCTTACATTTTTATATGTTTTTAAAGAGCCATTGGTATTATGTTGGGTATGTATCATGGCCATCTCATTACTGAAGCCAAATTCTATTTGATGTGAAAAATCTTTACGCTGATTGCACTCACTGGGAATTTGTGTATGGAAAAACAAAACTATTTTTTTTTTAAAAATCCTGGTTAGTCTGCTGTATATTTTCCCATTGGCTTTACCAACGTGGAAGAAACGGGAGCAATCTGAATATGAAGCATTTCTGCGAAGACAAGAAGCTGGGATATTTGCACTGTGGCCATTAGCTCACAGTACTTTTCAGAGATCATAGCTCTTATTTTCCTTTCAGAACTCATGGGGTGCTGGAGAGAAGCATGATAGGAGAAGAGACAGCATGACAGACAAGAGACTATACACAATTTGGTTTCTCTTAGAGACGCTCTGGGTTGTTTGATGGTATCTCCTTGATATTTCAGTCTTGAGAGTTCACTGAACTCAGAACATTGAAGGGAGACTGTCTATTCCCTTCGCCTTAAGCTATCCTCAAGTTAATAATACGGAATAGGCAAATAGTTATCTTAAAAACTACAGAGAAATAAGTTCCCCAATTTCCCTGGTAATGTATGCATCCTAGTGTCAGTATTTATTTATTTTTAGCTAGTCATTTTTTTTCTATATTATTCATTTCGTTAGTTCATTATAAACACATTAGCAATATCATCTTACTAGATAACATACCAGTAAAAGTCCAGTGGCTGAACTATCAAAAGAATATTTAGATATCTGTAAGTAAATAGAGGCTATGGAAGATGCAAGAAAATTGTGTCAAATGTCTGTCCCTGAAAGTTGTTGATAATTATTCAAAAGACTCACATTTCTTTGCTTAGCTAGTTATTTTTTTAAAAATAGTGTCTAGAACAGTATCTAGCACATGATAGGCACTTAAATACTTAGTGAATGGAAGAACAAAACATGAATCCATTTATTATCCTCAGAGGAGACAGAATGACACGAAGCCTCCTTGTAAAAGTGAGATAAATTGAGACTAAAGGAAAATTGGATAACATTCAGTGTAAAGTGGTGAAAAATGCTCTTCATCTGTATGGGCTTTGCTGTCAGCTCGGAGCCTACTTTGGGTCCTCTGTCCGTGCCCCCCCCCATCCCCTGCTCACACTTTCATTCTCATAAAAATAAATACACATTTAAAAACAAATAAACAGGGGCCCCTGGGTGGCTTATTCGGTTAAGCATCCAACTTTGGCTCAGGTCATGATCTTACCGACGCCTGAGTTCAAGCCCTGTATCAGGCTCTGTGCTGACAGCTCATAGCCTGGAGCCTGCTTTAGATTCTGTCTGTCTGTCTCTGCCCCTCCCCTGCTTGCGTTCTGTTTCTCTCACTCAAAAATTCGTAAACATGAAAAAACAAACAAACAAAAACCCCCAAAATTTTGAAACAAAATTCTTTCAACAATAGAAGAAAATACATTTTAGTAGTTTTGTGATTCAAATAAAAATCACGATTAAGTATACATGGGAGGAGAATAACAACAAAGGCATGAGAAGCAGTAATAAAAAAAAAAAACTTTAGGACACTATTATAACATCCATATCATTCTTAGACTTGATGAAAGAAAATGCCGTATTGGAATCTTGTGTCTCAAACCTGAGCTTTGTATGCATAAAAATGATCCCTGGCTGTATAACAAAGACACTGAAGTCATCTATATCGTAATTTACTGCATGATTCAAAGACTAATCCCTAAGAAGCACATGTGTGGTATAGAAAGCAGCAGAATAGAAGATTTGAAAACAGAACTGACACTGAAACTAACTGACCAAAGGAGACAGAACTTAGAGTCTGAAACAAACCATGTTAGTGGCTCGTTAGATTTTGTTTATGTATTTGTTTATTTGTTTCTACGTGCCAGTCATCTTTTACTGGGTGTTACTTCTTAATTCGGACATGAAAGGATTCAAGGGTGCCCGGCAAAGGCTATGGTAAGGAAGGTAGAATGTGCCTCCACCCTGGGCCCTCTTCAGCAGTACTTGTGTAGCTGCTTATGTTTGAGTCCCTTGTTAAGAATGACAGTCGCTGAAAAGCACATAAGCTGCCAGCACCATAGAAATCCTAGACATGATCCTTTCCTCACATTGACATACCTGCTGTAATACAGTAGCAACCTCTTTGAAACACTCCAACAGTGACGTTAGGGGTGAAATCCCTCATCAGTATACAGTCTGGCAACTCTGCTAGTTTACCATCCATGAGCTTTTTCATCTTCACTGGTGCAGATGATGCCATCTTGGAGTTCTGGGTGTCTGGCCAACTAAAAATGTAAAAAGTCACCATTGTACGGAGGACTTTAATAGGACCTGGAGTTTCATAATACAGGGTATATTCAAAATGTCCAGAATACAATCCAGAATTACTCAGCAGACAAAGGAGCAGGAAACTACGACCAATTCTCAAAACACAATCAACAGATGCCTACTCGGAGATGATCCAGATGTTGAAGTTACTAGGCTTTAAAACAACTATGATTGGGGCGCCTGGGTGGCGCAGTCGGTTAAGCCTCCGACTTCAGCCAGGTCACGATCTCGCGGTGTGTGAGTTCGAGCCCCGCGTCAGGCTCTGGGCTGATGGCTCAGAGCCTGGAGCCTGTTTCCGATTCTGTGTCTCCCTCTCTCTCTGCCCCTCCTCCGTTCATGCTCTGTCTCTCTCTGTCCCCCCAAAAATAAATAAACGTTGAAAAAAAAAATTAAAAAATAAAACAACTATGATCACCCTCCACAAAGTGGAATTGAACACATTTGAAGTGAAGGAAAGATAGCAATTCTGAGGAGCGAGATAGAAATCATAAACAAAGAGCCAAAAGGAGATTTTAGAAATGAAAAATGTAATGTGTGAAGTAAAAGTGAGGCCACTGGATGGCAGAATTTAAAGACTGATCAATAGAAATCATCCAAAATAAAGAATTGAAGAGAAAATATCTTTAAAAAGTGAACAGATCATCAGGTACCTATAGGATAATATTTTAAGATATAACATGTGTGTCATTTCAGTCCCCCAAAGAAAAAGAGATTGGTTCAGAAAAAATATTTGAAGAAACAATTGCTGAAAACTTTCCAATATGGTGAAACATATAAGGTTACAAAATAAACTCAAAGAAAACCATACCAGACACATTATAATCAGACTGCTGAAAACCAGAGGTAAAGAAAAAAAAAAATCTTGAAAGCAGCCGGAGAAAAAGAACACATTACACAGAGCCTAGAAGACAGCGGAACAACATCTTTAAACTGCTTAAAGAAAAGATCTGAGAATTAACTGAGACTTTTACATCTAGTGAATATATCCTTTGGGAGTGACAGTGACGTAAAGATATCCCTAGACTAAGAAAACTAACAAAATTCATTGCTGGCAGAGCTGCTCTAAAAAAAATGATAAAAGGGAGTTTTTCAATCTAAAGGCAAAAGGTTCGAGAGGGAAAGATGGAACGGCAGGAATGAAGGAAGAACAAACACGTGTTTGGATACATGTAACAGAATATTTTTTTCCTCAGAAGTTACTTCAAAGCCGTATGACTGCTAACAGCAAAAATGT
>NW_024412400.1:63064215-63106905 GCF_014898765.1 Herpailurus yagouaroundi | reverse complement strand
TTTTTTTTTTTTCAACGTTTATTTATTTTTTTGGGACAGAGAGAGACAGAGCATGAACGGGGGAGGGGCAGAGAGAGAGGGAGACACAGAATCGGAAACAGGCTCCAGGCTCTGAGCCATCAGCCCAGAGCCCGACGCGGGGCTCGAACTCACGGACCGCGAGATCGTGACCTGGCTGAAGTCGGACGCTTAACCGACTGCGCCACCCAGGCGCCCCTCTACATTTTCCTTAAAGTGCTCATATTAGCTCTAAATAGATGGCTAAAAGTTCTGTAGGTATATTGTGCTCCCTATGGACCGTACACATAAAGAGTGAATTTTACTGTATGTAAATTACAGAAAACTTGATGGAAAAGGAGGAGGAGGGGGAAGTGAAAGCTTTATATCTGTATTTATCCTTTTAGTTAGTTTTGAATTTCATGTCATGTAAATATATTACCTAAGATAAAGTTAAAATAAGAAAAAAAAAAAAAAAAGAAAACAACCCAACAACTGAACACTGAAGAGTTTCTGAAGGCTGTTGATGCACACCATTCTGCTCTGCTCCCCCCTTGAGAGTCCTTTGGACGCTGCAGAACCTATCACACAGAACATCCTTTTGTGCCACAAAACAATTCCTCATGAAGAGCAGGATGTACTGGCTGCCGGAGAAAGAGAGTGTGGAGGTGAGATCGTAGCATCCTCTTGAGAAATATACAAAAGGGGACGCAGAAGGATAGATTGTGCCATCGAGGACGCTTCTCCCTTCATCATTTCCCCTGCCCACCTGAAGAACAAGGTCCCTCTCAAAGAATTACATTCTTGCACTGTCAGAAATGCCTTTTGTGTGTTCTCATCAAAGACTACACTTTTGCAATAGTTTGGTAATATTTATTCAGCCAATACCAGTTACAAATATGGGAAATGCGGGAAGAAGGGAAAGGGAAATTGATACAAGAAGGCCCCAAATGGAAATAAGGCATAGCCTCCCAATACAAATAAACCAGTTAAGAAATAGGCAGAAGTGGGGCACGTGGGTGGCTCAGTCGGTTAAGCCTCTGACTCCGGCTCAGGTCGTGATCTCACAGTTCGTGGGCTCTGTGCTGACAGTGTGGAGCCTGGAGCCCACTTCCAGTTCTGTGTCTCTCTCTGCCCCTCCCCTGCTCACATTCTTTCTCTCTCTCTCTCTCTCTCTCTCTCTCTCTCTCTCTCTTTCTCAAAAATAAATAAACATTAAGAAATGGGCAGAAGACATGAATAGACATTTTTCCAAAGAAGACATCCAGGTAGCTAACAGACATATGAAAAGATGGTTGACATCACTCATCATCAGGGAAATACAAATCAAAACCATGATGAGATACCACCACACACCTGTCTGAATGGCTAAAATTAATAACACAGGAAACAACAGATGTTGGAGAGGATGTGGAGAAAGGGGAACCTTCTTACACTATTGGTGGGAATGCAAACTGGGGCAGCCAACCTGGAAAACAGTATGGAGGTTCCTCAAAAAGTTAAAATTAGAACTACCCTATGACCCAACAAATACACTACTAGGTATTTACCCAAAGGATACAAAAGTACAGATTCAAAGGGGTACCTGCACACCAATGTTTATAGCAGCATTATCAACAATAGCCAAACTACGGAAAGAGCCCAAATGTCCATCAACTGATGAATGGATAAAGAAGATGTGGTGTACATACACACAATGGAATATTACTCGGTGATCAAAAAGAATGAAATCTTGCCATTTGCAATCACATGGATGGAGCTAGAGTATATTATGCTAAGCAAAATAAGACAGAGAAGGACAAATATATGATTTCACTCATAAGTGGGATTTAGGAAACAAAACATATAGGAAGGGGGGAAAAAGAGAAGGAAGCCATAATGAGACTCTTAACTCTAGAGAACAAACTGAGATTTGGGAGGGGAGACGGGTGGGGGGTCGGCTAAATGGATGATGGGTATTAAGGAGGACACTTGTTATAAGCACTGGACGTTATATGTAAGTGATGAATCACTAAATTCTATTCCTGAAACCAATATTACTCTATATGTTAACTAACTAGAATTTAAATAAAAAATCGAGGAAAAAAAAAAAAAGAAAATACGGCATAGCCGGAAGACAAAATACACAAACAAGAATGGTACCTCTGTCAGAAACAGATGAGAACAAGTCAAAAACAGAGAGAGATATTCACACATTTGGAGATTCAGAGGAGATTATAAATCAGGACCCTTGGTTGCAAGTATAAGAGACATGTTTTCAACTGGCTAAAAGAAAAAAAAGAATTTATTGGATTATGGAATTGAAAAGTCCTGTGGTATGATGGCTTCAAGATAGGTGGATCCAGGAGCTCTAGGATGCCACCAGGACCAGATATGTTTTCTTCTGGCTTTTTCTTAGGCAGGCTCTTCCCTTGAAAGGCAAGATGGAGTCTTACAGCACCAGGCTTTTTTCTTTACAGATTAGCAATCCCCAAAGAAAGTGTATAGCACCCCACCCCCTTCCCCCAAATAATTCTGACAAGGCTTTCATTGTTTTCGCTTGGTTCATAAGCCCATGCCTGATTTGTTTACTGTGCACTGGCCAGCCTGAGTCACATACCCAGCTTTGGAGATGGGAGCCAGTCCACTGGAGCTGCACAGACTGGAGGTGGAAGAGGGGCCATTCCTCCAAAGAAAATTGAGGTATGATGGATCTGAGTAGGTAAAAACAACAGATGTCAGCTGTCAGCTCTAAGGGGGAAGTTTAGGGGCTACAAACCTGATCAACATGAAAAGAAGGTCAACAATTCATCCTCAGGGTGTGAGGAGAAATTAAGAGGAAGGGATATTAGGAAACAAGGAGAGGAAAACATTTGGCATCAATGCAGTGGGAGTCTACAGAGATTAGTAAAATAATCACTGAGCAGCCCTGAGGGCCCAATTAAAGTTAGATAGCGTGGATTTGTCATTAAGTCATTAAACCCAGTTTTCAGTAGACTCATAGCAGGAGGGAAGGAAGGACATTTTACTGTAGCTTTCCCAGAGCTGGGGATTGGCCTAAGGGTGGAGAAATCAGGTGCTAGCAAAGTCATGGTTGAGATGGGGTCCAGGCTGAGGCATGACAAGGAAACTAGATGGTAGCTGGTGGACTAAGAATGGGGGAGGCACAAGGACTGAAGGTCAGGAGGCAAATAAAAAGCAGTTCTAGCAGGAGGAGTGGAATATAGAGGTTGAAGAACATGTTTTCTGGAGATGCAAGTTATGTGGGCAGAAATAGAAGTTGTAGGTAGAGTCACAGCTAGTTATCAGGGTACTGCTGCAGATTGGGCTCTTTGGGGAGCAGGTCCTAAAACGGAGTGAGGCTAAAGGCTTATTGAGACGTTAACACCAGCGAATGGAGAAGGGTGAGAAGTAGGATTGGCCAGGGGTAGCCATCAGACCACGATGCAGACTTGTGGCCAGGCCGAAAAGAACATGAACTCCCCTTGAAAGCTAGGCAGCCTCTGAAGGAGCGAACAGCTGGAGGCTGTCAGCTAATTGCACTCCTCACAGCTGGACAGCTAGTCCTTTCTTGAAGGGGAATCTGAGCATGCCAACCACAGGTACCTCCGTGCAAATTGGAAAGAGGCGCCTCCTCTAGGAGTTTACAGCCCCATGGCTACATGGCTTGGTGAACATAAGGAGACTCTGATTGTATTTGGAGGTAAGGGGAGGCAGACCAGGGCACATAGCTGGGTGAGCAATCAAACCTCATTCATCTAGGCACCTTGGACAATGAACAACAATGCAAAACTATACGCAGTGGCCCTGATGGACACACTGCGAGAGCAATGGTTGTAGCAGCCATTTCCCTTCTCAGCGGACCCAGGATATATGTCCTCCCTCTACCCGGGCAGGGCAAAGTGATTTCCTCTCAGGTTCTGAAAATCTAAACCAATCATGCTAATCCCATCCTCTTAGCCAAAGACTGGTTCAGGAATTTGGGTTTAAACCAATCACTTGGAGCCTTCCCTTGTTAGTGGAGTGGGCATATGACCTAAACTGGTCCACTCAGACGTGATGGGAAGAGAGTTCCCACCCCCACCCCTCACCTGAACTGGGACAACAGCAAGGGAACATGTGGTGCCAGGCCTCCTAGCAGCCACTGTAAACTCTTGAGGGGGGCCAGCCTTTGGATCAAGTTTACAGAGTGGGGAGACCCTTGATCCTTGGATCCTTGATGGCATTGCCAAGTGCTCAATCATGTGATTTAACCTTATCCATTCCTATTATATAAGATCAATATCCTTATCAGTTAAGCCAGCCTAAATTGGAGTTTAGATTCTTACAGCCCAAAGTATCCTAACAGACACAGGGCATTAGGAGTTTTCAGAGCAGTTAAGGTGGGAGGAGCCCCAGAGGGATGGCAGAGAAACAGTGGAGGGGCAGCTTTTGGTTAATATCATGGAGCAAGGTGGCAAACTTTCCTTGAAGTTGGTAAATAATAGTAATCTGGGCAAGGGATAGTGTAAAGAGAGGGTGGGAAATTTTATTTTATTAAAAAAAATTTTTTTTTTCAACGTTTATTTATTTTTGGGACAGAGAGAGACAGAGCATGAACGGGCGAGGGGCAGAGAGAGAGGGAGACACAGAATCGGAAACAGGCTCCAGGCTCGGAGCCATCAGCCCAGAGCCTGACGCGGGGCTCGAACCCACGGACCGCGAGATCGTGACCTGGCTGAAGTCGGACGCTTAACCGACTGCGCCACCCAGGCGCCCCGAGAGGGTGGGAAATTTTAAAAGAGGGGTGCTGCTAGGAGTTGGGAAGCAATATGCGGGGTGATTGAAAGCATGGGTTCTGGGCTTAGAATGCATAAGTTTATATTCTGGCTCTTCCATTTAATAGTTGTATCACCTTTGGCAACTAAATCCCTCTGGACCACAATTTCTTTTTCTGCAAAAGGATGGCTGTAAGGATCGAATATTATAAAACTTATCAGACACCCAGTACCTAGTAAAGCTCAATTAATAATTACTTTAAAAACTTCTATCAGACAAATGGAGACCGTTTCTCAACTAAAATCACACTCTTGAGCAAAAACTCTAAATGATCTGTTTTGTATCTAGGAAAAAGGCTGAGGGATTGGGATAAAAGGGCTGGAAATGCTGTTCCCGAAGAGACGACCACTGGGAAAGAGAGTGAATTTATGTGATTTGATTTTGTCCTGTCTGTGGACTGGAAGTTGAGAAACACGGGCTCAGAGCTGCTTGGGATGAGGGAGGAGCTGACCGGTGCGTGCCTTTGAGAACAGGCATGGGTGGAACAGAGGTATGCGGGTGTGAGAGCATGGGGGGGGGGGGGCGGCTACTGCGGTATGAGGGAAGGGGTGACAGTTGCAGGAAGTGAACTGGAGGGTCATGCAAAAGGGAGGTACAGGTGGGGTGATAAACGAAGGGCCTGAGCATTGGAAGACTTTACGCCTGACCACATCCAGACTTCTGGAGAGGTCAAAACGCCAGCCGGGGTCCTGGCTCACACACTGGTGGGGAATACCACCAATAATCCAATAATTCTTGGTCATTCTGATGTTAGTGACCAGCAATAGCCCAGAAAGGAGGGGGATCACACCTCCCATTTCAAGGGAATGCATTTTGTTTTTCTCACTTTGTTCAGGCTGTGGAAGCTTGCACGGCACCAACATTCAGTGTCTGAAGGCAGCCCGCTATATAGGGCATCCGTCTCTGCAGTTTTTGGGGCTGTGGAACCAGCTACCAGGGAAGGAGGCTCTCTCTCCTTTTCTCCTCAAGGGGCCTGTGGTTAATGTGCTGCCAGGTCACTAGCAGTTTGTAATCCTGTTTGTGTCCACTGTGGTGAGTTCCCCAGGGAGATGCGGGGAATTCCGGAGACAGCGGTGCCGAAGAGCTGTGTGTGTCCAGAGGTCACTCAGTTGCTCTGCTTGGGGTCAGAGAAGCAGGGAGAAGAGTCAGGGGGACATGGAGTGCCGGCATGAGAGCGTTCGCCAAGATCAAAATGTTCCCCATTGCTGCGAGCAGATGAGATCTTGGAACCTGGAATCACACAGTTTCAGCTCCAGCAGGGCCTCTGGCAACAGCCCCAGTGTCTTCAGCTACAGACACCACCTCTGTGAGTGCCAAGAAAAGCAAACACAGGCCCCAGATCTCCTGTTGCACCAATTGGAAAGCAGCCCACAGCAGAGGAGTGAGCTGTGAGGACAGTCTTCCCATAGCTCTTGATTTTCCGCCATCCTTTCCCCATCCGAATCGAACAAACAAACAACACACTTGTAATAAAACTTGCAGGTGTGGCCGGTTTACATTGTGGGATTCTCTTTTGATCAAATTCCTATAGGACACTGGGATAAAATGGTGACTAAAACTGGATAATACTGTATGTCCCAGGCGTTTGAGACTGAATAGGAGGGGAGGAATCCTGGAAAAGCAGAGATTTCATTCTGCTCCTGGGAGCTGGTGCTTTTTAATGGTCCAGGATGGTATCACCCAAATGCCTTCCAGCCAGCCCTTGGGAAACAGATTCCATGTTCTCTTCTTAGGGGTGGAGGTTGGGGGTAGGTGGAGCAAAAGGTTCTGTGAAACTTAGAGACCATGCCAATAAAGCGGCATCTTAAGATCCTGGCCATCTCAGATTGGCAGTAAGAGCAGAAATCCATTTTGGGGAAAACCTTTCCTCAGCTTTAGGAGAAGAAAAGTAGAATTAATCATATCAAGAGTTACAACAGGAGAAGCAGCAGAGGAAGATGTCTGTAATTTGCCAAAGAGAAGTGTAAGCCTCTGGTGGCACACGGGTGAGTGAGGAATCTGCGATCAGAGGAGTTTGAAGTTCTAGAAAACAAACTGGGGACTGTTGGTGACTCAAGTTTTCAGATATTCCTAAAGCTTTAGTTTTCTGATTAAATAGAGTGTAGTCCTGTTTCCAGTCAATTACCATGTTCCTAGATGGAGATCAATCAACAAATGAATATTGCTCACATTTAATGTGTGAGGCACTGGTTTTCTCTGGGTTATTCCTATGAGTTTGTTCTCCATCAGTGTTTCCATGAGCCCTGGATACCCTTCTTCCTCCAATTTTTACAATTAGGGAAAATTTCAAACACACAAAAAATATAACGAGAATATCCCAAAGGCCACCATACCCATCTCTCAGCTTTAACAATTATGAATCTTCTTCACTTTCCCCTTTTTAAAAAAGCAAATCCACACACTATATCTTTTTCACCCTTGAACATAATTTCTACTTTGTCATTTCTGTTCAAAAAACACGTTTTTCTGATTGAAAATTTCATTGTAACATATACATACAGAAGGGTGTTTAAAATGCATTAGGATTGCTTAAGACAAACACAAAAATAAACACTCATGTGGCTACCTCCCAGCTTAAGAAACAGAACATTGATCCTTTTTCAAAACCAAAGATGGAATTTAAGTTGCAGTTCCTACCGTGATGGTAAACTTGCATGGATTCTCTGGCTCCCTCCCCTAAAATCGACCTGGCAGAAAGTATAGACGTGAGGGCCTCACTGCTGTTGCCATCACCCCCAGAAACACTGGACTCTCAATTCTGCCACATTCACCCTGAAAAATCAGGCCATATTTGCCTCTGTGGATTATCCCATCCATTCGGAATAATCCTTGGTGGGGCATCTGATTGGCCAAGCCTAGATCACGTGACCGTGCCTCGGCCAAAGAGCAGGGAAAGGCAGTCGGCTTCGTTGCTTATTACTCTGATGGGAGGAGGGGCCCTGCCTCCCATTCATTTGGTATTTTCCCCAAATACGGAGGAGTTTCAGACAGTGAGCACAAACATGATAAAAGCTCCTCTCCCTGGTATATATGTCCAGCTCGGGCCAGTCTTCCGACCCCCAGCTGGTATAGACACCATCCTACTTCTCAACTCCACTTGGCTGTTCCTCACGTGTCTCAGACTGAGCATATTCAGTTCTGAGCCTGTCATCTTCCCCCCAAATCCTCCTTCCCCTCCTTTGTCCCTCATCTTAGTGAACAGCATTGCCATTCCTTAGTTTCCCAAATGAGAAACCTGGAGGCCATCCTGGAATCCCCTGGTATTTTGCTTATTTAGCTTTAACATCTTTTGAATGCAACTCCAGCTTCCTTGGTCTCCAGCTCAGGGTTCCCTGCTTGAATCAGGCCCCTGTTATCCTTCACCTACAGTGGCCTTATCTTAGTTTGAGTTCCCCTAGAAGCAGATCCTGAAATAAATATTTGAGTACAAGTAACTTATTTGGGAAGTGAAGTATGCAGGATAGGGGAAGTGAGACAAGGAAGAGAAAGCAGCCAGGAGGCCTGTTACCAAGCCTGCTTCTGCTGTGGGCAACTGGAGCTTAATCCCATGGATCATAGCACACACCCCAGAGCTGGGCGCTGACTGAGGGTGTGGCTGGAGCATGAATTCTCTGACACTTCAAGCCTGACACAGGCAACAAAGTGAGCTCAAGCAGCAAAAGAAAGCTCCCGTGTACCACAGTGCAAGTGCTGGGAGTTAGGGGATTGGTGTTGTACAGTAAAGTCCTGAGGGTGAGACACTGATGACAGGTGACACAGGCTTCCTAACTGTGTTCCTTGCATATATTGTACCCCTCCACTAACTCACTTTTCTATTCTTCAGCCATAGTGATGTTTTTTAGATTGCAATGCGATCGTGTCACAGCCCCACTGAAAATTCTTATAAGTCTTTCCGTGGCTTCTTATATAAGACCCAAATAATTTAACAAAGTGTCAAGACCTTTTCTTCATCATCTGTCTCTTGCTTACTTCTTCCAGCCTTATCTCTTACTACCTCCTCTCTCTATCCCCTCACAAATGCAATACAATAAAACCTTGAATTGTGAGTAACTTGTTCTGCGAGGTTCCGCAAGGCGAGCAAACATTTCTAATACATTTTAACTTGATAAACAAGTGATGTCTTGTAATATGAGTAGTGCCTGATGTCAAATGTCACATGATCCCAACTGAGCTAATCGTTCTTGAAATTCACTTGATATACAGGTGCTTTGGATTACAAGCATGTTTCCAGAATGAATTATGCTTGCGAACCAGGTTTTGCTGTATTCCATTCTTTTTTTAAAAAAGTTTAAAATGTTTATCTATTTTTGACAAGGGGGGAGGGGCAGAGAGGGGGACAGAGGATCTGAAGCAGGCTCCGTGCTGATAGCAGAATGTCCAATGTGGGGCTCAAACCCACGAACTGTGAGATCATGACCTGAGCTGAAGTTGGAAGCTCAGCTAACCAGACACCCAGGCGCCCCTCCTGCATTTCATTCTTATTGGACCATTTGTAGTTCTCAGAATGTGCCCTGTTCTTCATGCTTCTGTATCTCTGCATATGCCAGCTCCTCCTTGGACGGCTTCTTGTGGCTCCTCTGTCTGGCTCCTTCCAGACTATAGAGATGCTGAGCATGTGCGGCTCTGGGTATACTACCAGAGTTTCAGTCCGAACAGTGAGAGAGGAGCAGAGGTATCTATGTACCTATGTACCTATGTATGTGTTCCTTGCAAGACTTAATCCTGAAAATGTGCCCTACCGCTGATAAAACAAAAATAGAAATAAGAAATGACTGAATTGGACTATCATCATTCAGTGCTATCAAACATTTGAATCATAAAATAACTCCCTTGAAATTTCTCACTGCTCACCAAGCTACCTTCTGGTTATAATATGATTTAAATAGTAACTGCCTACAGGGAAAGTACAAGCTATGACAAAATGGGCATTCCTTTGTGTGAGATGGTCATATTTCTTATTTAAATGAATAAATTACATTATGATTGACATAGTCGTCTCCTGTACGTTTGGTTGTCATGAAGTTGTCTCCCTGAGTCTGATAACTCTGGTGCACTATGAAGATAAAATTTTTGTATCTGTAAAGCCAAAGTCCATGCATATCTTTGACTCCTGTGATGTCACCAAGATAATGCCCGCCTGTCAGGTAACCAGCCAGCTGGTTTTCCTATGGCAACACCCTCTATTATCCTTCTTTTTAAGGTACAATGATTTAGGTCCAACTAATTGTTGCTGATTTATTGATTTTTGCAGCCATGTTTTAAACACCACCTTCTGTATCCAAAGATGTTGCCAGGGACTGCCAGAAAGACATTTTTTAAAATTTGCTTTTCTGTGAGTGGTTACATGTGGAACTAAGCCATGAACATCTTCTCATTTACTTGCTCCTAAGACCCACGTATTTTTGAGATTGCTGACTGGACAGGCTTCCCTGTTGAAAAGAATTTATCTTTGGGCAATATGCAAACTGGGTGATTCACACAGATTGACTCTGTGGCCTTATTCAACAAGTCAGCTTAGAGGAGATGATTGAATCCTCCATTTAAGAATAGAATGTTCTGGGGGTGTCTGGGTGGCTCAGTCGGTTAAGCATCTGACTTCAGCTCCGGTCATGATCTCGTGGTTTGTGAGTTCAAGCCCCACATCAGGCTCTGTGCTGACAGCTCAGAACCTGGAGCCTGCTTCAGATTCTGTGTCTCCCTCTCTCTCTGCCCCTCCCCTGCTCATGCTCTGTCACTTTCTGTCTCAAAAATAAATAAAACATTAAAAAAAAAAGAATAGAACATTTTTTTTTAAATCAGGAGATTTATTATTTTTTTTAATCAGGAGAGAATATTATAGGGGAAGATTAGCCTTCTATGATTATATGGTTCCACAGGGATATTAAACTAGTAAATATCAAAACTGAGAAACACTTTTTAATCCCCCAAAAGAAAACGAGCAGGCTAATTATTTTAGGTTAGTAAATATATGGCCCTATTTATTCATTTTGTGCAAGCTGAAGGATGTCTAAATAAAATGTCACCCATCCACAGTTCAATTATTTAACGAATTAGTCTCCAGCTATGTTAAGAGCTCTGAATATGTACCCTGAGAAGTTTTGTGTTCTGAAACACATTAACAAGTCCACACTAAACTCAGTTTAGGAGGCGATTCTAGATAGATCATCACTTCTCCTGGTTAGATGTGGAACAGCAAACATAATGATGCAAATACTTGATTTGCAACAACCAATTTGGTGTTCTATATCTAAAAAACCAAGAAGTTGATCTAGAATTTGATCTATGGAGTGTAGCCAGCTTTCAGAAGGGATATCATTGACCAGTAAAAACGTCCCATGCATTCTCCTCCTTCTGTTTTCTTTTTCCTCAGGCTGGATGCAGATTAGGCACTAAAAAATGGCAGTAGAATTCCATGATACGGATGAAGCTTGGGTCTCTGAATTATCATGTGGAGGAGAGCTAATGCACTGGCCTAAGTTCCCCACCAAGACAGGAGCAAGAACAAATATTCTATTGTTGGAGCCATTGTGGACTTTGGTCTGTCATGTTGATCAGTCTACTCTAACTGACATATTAGGAGCAATATAATGTGTGAAGTTAGTGAAATCAGGAGAACATGCAAAGTCATCAGAAGCCTGTGACAAAACAGAGAAACAGGGAGATGGGAACTTCAGGATGCTTACAAAAACAAGAGTTTGACCAAACAGTTACAATTTTGGTAATAGCAAACTGTGCATGCATCATTACTGGTTATGCTGGTAACTGGTGCCCAGCTGATACTATTATAATGAGAACAATCCGATAAAAACAAAGTACACAGGTCTCTTAGGTCTCGCATGCACTTGTTACAGCTAGCTTTAATTGGAGAAAAAGTCTAGGGTGGAGTCTTGGTGGGAAGGGATTTGTGCTGAGACAGAAGACGGGTAAAACAGGAAAGAAGTTGGAGGATGTATGAAAAGGTGAAATTGAGCCTGCATATCTGAGGTCTTTTTAGGAGTGCCGAGAGCATGTTTTGGAACAGACTTTTTTGTTCAACATCAGTGAAGATAATAAACCATACAGTACCATGGCTACTCGGTTATCATGATTGATGTCACTGCCAGGAATGAACCTTGGGCTAGAAGATGGTGGCTGTCCTGGTGATTTGTGTAATTTGGCTCAGTATTGTGGCATTTGTGGCGGCTACTGCTTAGACAGCAATCTATGCTAACAGGAGGTCGGGTCCATGGAGGGGTGGTGAGAGTAGAACAGGGGGTTAACAGTATGTTTTACCGTAAACAGTTGCGCTGCTCTCCTATTCAAGGACATTTATGTTTTCACTTTTTTGCTAGTACAAACACTCTTGCAGTGAACAACCCTGATTATTAATATATCTCTCCGCATGGGATGTGAGTGTTTATGAAGAATGCAAATTCCTAGACATAAATTGTGTTTTGCTGTTTTTTATCTTGTCACTTTCTTGCTCTTATTTTCCCTAACCTCTCAACATTTTAATAGTTTCATAGTTTTAATGGTTAAAAAAAAAACAATAGGGGCCCCTGGCTCAGTCGGTTCGGTGTCTGACTTCGGCTCAGGTCATGATCTTGAGGTTCGTGAATTCAAGCCCCATATTGAGCTCGCTGCTGTTAACACAGAGCCCACTTCAAATCCTCTGTCCCCCTCTCTCCACCCTTCCCCCACTTCACTCTCTCAAAAATAAATAAAACACTAAAAAAAAGTTAAAAAAATATGTATCAAGATCCTATGGCAGCTGGTAACAGAAAATCCACTTCACAATTGTTAAAAGGAAAAAAAAAAAAAAGGAGATGTTATTATCTTACGTAAAAGTTCCTTAATATGATGACTTCAGAATTGATTTATTCAGTGGCTTAACATCACTGAGGACCCGGGTTCTTTCCATCTTTCTGCCAAGCCCCTCTCAGTATGTTCACTATCTTCAGGCTAGTTCACCTCCTGGTGGCAAGGTGATTATAAGAGATAATAGATGGTCTCTCTCGTACCTCTTTTTAAAGAGTGAGGAAATTCTTTCCAGTTGCTTCCCAGCAAATTTCCCCTGAAATCATATAAACATGTACCTGGGTCAGAGGATATTGGGACCATGGTGATAGATCAGTCAGGATTCATCCTCTGGACTGGGCCAGGGCCAATCTTCCCTGATGCAGAAGGCCTAGGAAGGGAAGCACATATCTGTAAGCAACCAAGTTTCTATAAGAAAAGAGAGAGGAAGAATGGTTGTTGACTAGACATCTAACAATGTTTTTAAAGATCATGTGTGTTATGTCTTCTTTTGTTATAATTTGTGTTGTTAACATGCATACAAAATTTAGTAACTTTGTATTAAATTTAATAAAATAAATCAATAATTGTAATAAATTTAATAAAACTTAATAACTTTGTATGGTGACAGGTAGTAATTACACTTATCTGGTGAGCATTGGGTAATGGATAGAGCTGTTGAATCACTATGTTGTACACATTAAACCAATGTAACATTGTATGTCAACTATACTTTAATAAAAAGGTGGAATTTCTTATTCATTTTGAGTAATATTTTTATCAGTATGTCATGGTAGTATTATTGAACTGCTGACAGCCACATATACCTTCAGAGATGCATTCCGAATAAAGTTCCTTCCAGTTTAAAGGATTAATACAACTAATGTAATTTAAAAGATATTAAAAAATTGTTTTTGTTCTTTTGAAACCAAATCACTAAATCTCTGCGGTAATGGTCATAGAAAAAAGAAAGAGCAAATTTGTGTATGAGAAATCTTGTTTAAAGTTTGTAAATCTTTATGTTGATTTAAAATAGAAATGCTATCTTAATCTGCTTGTATGCTAACTCATATGTATTGGCCAACTCATATTTTAAAATGCTAATTTGACCTTGAAGATTTATTCATACACTTTCGGAGTAGACAAATGCTGCACATGAATTAAACTTGACTTAGGGACAGCTTATTGGCTTCATGTAGGTTCGAAAATTTAGATGTTGGTTTTCATTATAGCTGCAGGTTCCAATCATAGTTCATTTCAAACTATTGCAATTTAACCCCCTGTTTTGGTGTTTTGAAGACACTGATTATCTCAGAGAAAGAGGAAAGGAGACATTAAAGAAATAAAAGTATAATAGAGACAAGCTGTGCTGGATGTATTTGAGAAAATTTCAAAAGCAGAATTCTTTGCATATTATAATCAATACATTTTTAAATGTAAGCAAAGATAGGCCTGAAGATTTTAAATATCCAGTATCTCCAATGCAATGATCTATTCTTTTTTTTTCTTCTTCAAATTTTCATTTAAATTCTAGTTAGTTAACATACAGTGCAATGTTGGTTGCAGGAGTAGAATTCCATGATTCATCACTTATGCACAACACCCGGCGCTCATCACAAGAGTCTCTTGCAGTGATCTGTTCTAAGTGTTAAATCTAAATATTTTCCTCCTCGTATTATCAACAATAGCCAAACTATGGAAAGAGTCCAAACGTCCATTGACTGATGAATGGATAAAGATGTGGTGCATATATGTAATGGAATGTTACTCAGCCATCAAAAAGAATGAAATCTGCAACAATGTGGATGGAGCTAGAGTGTATTATACTAAGTGAAGTAAGTCAGGCAGAGAAAGACAAACACCATATGATTTCACTCATACAAGGAATTTAAGAATCAAAACAGATGAACATATGGGAGGGGAAAAAAAGAGAGAGGGAAACAAACTATATGAGACTCTCAATGATAGAGAGCAAACTGAGGGTTGATGGAGGCAGGTGGTTAGGGGGATGGGCTAGATGGTTGTTAAGTACTAAGGAGGGCACTTGTTGTGTTGAGCACTGGTTGTTATATGCAAATGATGAACCACTGAATTCTACTCCCGAAACTATTATTGCATTGTAAGTTAACTAACTAGAATTTAATACCAATTTGGAGAACATTAAAAAAAATGTTTTCCTGCTCTCTGCTGTTTCCTTTCCCTTGGCTTGCCAGGGAGTGTACTTATTTATAATTACTATTGTAAACATAAACAAATAATGTTATATTATTAAATGCATAATATTATAAATAAATAATGAAATTATTGTTATCATTATTGACTGCCACCACTTCAGTTCCCCTCTCATCCCCAATCTGGATATCTGTGTATAGTGACTGGCTTGCTTAGTGCCAACATCATACCCAGATACCCAAAGCCTCAATTCCAGGGTCATTTCAGAATCTTCCCTGCCCCTCACCAAAAGCATCCCCCACAACTACGTGGATGGAACGAAAAGGTGTTATGCTAAGTGAAATTAGTCAGAGAAAGACAAATATCCTATGACTTCACTCATATGAGGACTTTAAGAGACAAAACAGGTGAACATAAGGGAAGGGAAACAAAAATATAAAAACAGGGAGGGGGACAAAACAGAAGAGACTCATAAATATGGAGAACAAACTGAGGGTGGCTGGAGGGGTTGTGGGAGGGGGGGGATCGGCTAAATGGGTAAGGGGCATTAAGGAATCTACTCCTGAAATCATTGTTGCACTATATGTTAACTAATTTGGATGTAAATTAAAAACAATAAAAAAGGGGTGCCAGGGTGGCTCAGTCGGTTGAGCGTCTGACCTTAGCTCAGGTCATGAGCTCACGGTCCGTGAGTTCGAGCCCCGCATCCGGCTCTGTGTGACAGCTCGGAGCCTGCAGTCTGCTTCGGATTCTGTCTCCCTCTCTCTGACCCTCCCCGTTCATGCCCTGTCTCTGTCTCAAAAATAAATAAACATTAAAAAAAATAAAAAATAAAAGTAAAAAAAAAAAAAAGCATCCCCCATGTTCCTCCATGTCTTGTGCATTACACCTTCTACATACCCTTAAAATAATTTGGTCTCTGTAAAGATATTTGCCACGTTGGCCTGCTTTATTTATTCCCAGTTTTCCTTTGGAGAAACTTCTTTCTCACTCTTAGTTCAAGTAGTTTGGGTGGGACTCCAGAGGTGGGCATGGAACACAGCCTGGCCAGGTCAGCAAATCCCATTTGCCTGTCCACACTGATAGGTCTGAGTGATGGGCACGTGTTCCAAGTTCTTCCAATGAGATACATACTCAGAACTTTATGGAAACTTGTGGGGCTGCTTATAGAATGAGATATAAGTTCAGGGCTGCTTACTGACTACTGTAGAATCAAAGAGAAGAAAGAGAAAGATCATGAGTTTTGGTGACATCATTTGAGTTGGAGCTAGCCGTACCTGAAACCTTGCCTCAGTACTTTTTGGTCCAAGTTGCAACTGAAAATGTTCTGATGGACAATCATTTTTCAATGCCCACTTAACCCCCTTAGTCCCTTTCCTAAGGTAGCCCGTCCTTTGGTCTACTCTGACAATTTTATTCTTTCTTTGAAACTTAATGCAAGTGTTACTTCCACAGTAGAGCTCTCCATAACATCTCCCCCTTATAGACAGTCCTGTGTTCTGCAAAAATGTGTTGTGTGCAAAGCATGTGACAGAATTGTCAATGTAATTGTTAGCCTATTGTTAGACACTACTCATTGCCAATTAATCTCCATTCTCCCTTTTTTCTGGTAACAGAATTCCTACTTTGTTTGGAGTGGCAATATACTTAGCTTAAATACTTGTCTTTCCAGAATCCTTTGCAATATGGGCAGCCTCGCTGAACAGTTTTGACCAGGAGACAAAAAAGAATGTCTACTAGAGATTTCTGAGAAAGACTTTGGTTTCCTGATTCAGGCAATGTTCTTTCCCTCCTCTATTCTTTCTCTTCCTTCTTTGCTGGCAGGAGGCATGAGTTTGGAGGTAGAGTAGCTACCTGGCAGCCTTGAGTGACAAGCCATATGTGAGAGTGGAGCAGAAAGATATTTGGAGCTGCAGCCTGATGACTCTGAACTGCCCACCTCTGGATCTAACTTTGGGAGGAATATACCCTATTTAGTTAAGCCATTGTCAATAGATTTTTATATTCAGACATTTTATTTGGATTGCATCCTACTAGTCCTGCTTAAGTCTATGATCTTCTTAAAAATAGAGTGTAGGCTTTTACTTCTGAACCCTATATACCTCTGAATATACCTAACTTGGTGCATAGCGAAGCTTCACTCCAATGTTAAAAATGGGATTCAAGCCTCAGATCCATTTCAATCCTGAGTTGTCATGGTTTTATTCTGTAAACCACTTATACTGCCAGTTCTCGTTGCAGCATCTACCTCATTTCTCCAGCTTTAAAAAAAATATTTTTTTAATGTTTATTTATTACTGAGAGACAGAGACAGAGCATGAGTATGGGAGGGGCAGAGAGAGGTGGAGACAGAATCTGAAGTAGGCTTTGTTAGTGTCAGGCATAAGGCAGGGTAAAGATAGGAGTCAGAGGCTAAAAAATTTTAGCAAAGGCTTTATTTGGGAACTAAGGTCTTGGGTGAGGTTCTGTGACTCAGGGAGAGAGAGAGAGAGAGAGAGAGAGAGAGAGAGAGAGAGAGAGGAGTCAAGGAAGTCGCACCCAGGTGTGGTGCGGTGGGGTTTTTAAGCTGCAGTGGTTCTGGGTTTAGGTCAGGCTGGGCCTTTTTCGCATCAGGTCGTGCTGTCGCTTGGTGATTGGTTGACCTCCAATTGGTTCTGGCACGCTACTAGGGGCTTTTCATTGGGTTGAGCTGGCAAGATGGCCATCCCCTCTACTGTGGTTCCAAGGACATCCTAACATTCCAACCTCTTATTGGTGATAATGGGCGATGGATCTGATCTGCTTCCTGCGGGTGTAAGGGCGACGTCATGGTATGTGGGGTCTGAGGTTGGAATGCGGGAATATGGCCAGACCACGATCTGGTGAAATGTAACCTGGGAAACTTCATGAATTTGTTTTTGTATGAAACGGAGAAAACAAGGTAAGAGCATAAGTATTATACAGATAGCAACTAGTGGGGTGACTATGGTGAGAAGCCAAGTTAGGAGGGGTGATGGCCACCAGGAGGTTAGGGGGTCTGAGGATCCTGGGCGGGTGGATAGAGTTTGTGGATTTCCTTTAGGTGTTCTATATTGGTTTCAACTAAGTCTGATTCACTGAGGTAGTAGCAACATTCTTCCCTCAGGAACAGGCATGTTCCCCCTTTTTCTGCTGTCAGGAGATCTAGGGCTTGTCGGTTTTGTAGAGTGACCTGTGCTAGGGAGTTGATCTGCCTTTGTAAGGCGGATAGGGAGGTGGCTGAGGCTTCTAATTTATTGAGGATGTCTCGGCCCAACGGGGGACGGGGCAGGAGGGGATGACTAGGAAGGAATGGGAGAAGTGGAAGCCATCCAGGCAGCAGGTGAGTACCGGTGTGCATGGGGGAATGGAGGGGGTGCCATTTATGCCCATGACCAAAACGGAGGATGGCGTGGTGGGGCCGGAATAGCTTGGCAGGACGTAATATGTAGCCCCCGTGTCCAACGGAAAGGAGATGGACTTACCCGCTACCTGGAGTTTCACCCTGGGCTCAGTGTGGGTCACTGGAGTTACTGAGTCCGGGCCTCGTCAGTCGTCATCCTCCATCTCCAGCAGTTGGAAGGCAGAGTCCAATCGGGGTGAAGCCTCGCCATATGGGGGCGTTGCGAGTCTGTCATCCCCTGGGTTAGGACCATCAGATTCCCAATGGCCCATTTGCTAGGCTTTTTGGGATGGGGACACTGATGAGACCAATGGCCTTCTTGGCCATATTTAAAGCATGGCCCCAGAGGGGGCTGTGGTCCAGAGGGCTTTATTGTGGCTGGCCTCAGGGCAGCTACCAAGGCTTGGGTCTGTAATTGTACCTTTTGTTGGAGATGGGCCTGTCGCCCCGTTGTTCTTGAGCTTCCTCTCGGCCATTAAAAACTTTAAAAGCCATCTTTACCAGGTCGGCCATAGGGGTTTGAGGACCATCTCCGGCCTTTTTTAGTTTTTTTTTAATATCAGGGGCCGATTGGGAAACAAAATAGGTGGCCAATACTGTGGCCCCGGTGGGGGTGGTAGGGTCTAGTCTGGTATACTGGGTATACCAGTGAGCCTGTATACTGGATATACAAGTGCCTCTGTGAGCCAGCTGAGGAAGGCTGCGGGGTTTTCATTGGGGTCCTGTATTATTTCTTGAAGTTTGTTAAAATTTACTGATTTGTTTGAGGTTGCCCTCATGCCTGCTAGTAGGCACTGGATCATCTGGTCCCGGCGCCGGTGACCATTGCCTGCATGTTGGTAGTTCCAATTGGGGTCGGCTGGGCTGCCGGGACAGCATTGGCCCCTACAGGCATAGTGGGGTCGGTCATGAGGGTTTGGTCTGCATGTTCCCTGGCTGCGGCCTGGATGCGCTCCCTCTCCTCAGGGGTGAGGGTAGAGGTGAGGATTACATGGATGTCATGCCATGTGAGACTGTAGGCTTGGGCAAGGTATTGGAATTCCTTAATGTATTGGGTGGGGTCAGCCGAGCATGACCCTTGCCGCTTTTCAATGGCGGATAAGTCTCGGAGGGAGAAGGGGACGTGACCGCGAACCAGGCCTTCGGGTCCTGCCACCTCACGGAGAGGTAAAATGACCTCTGGGGTCTGTTCGCTGGGTGCGGCCTGAGCACGAGTTCGGGATGATATGGGAGGTGAGGGCGGGACGTCTGGGTGTTGGGAGTACGGAGGGGGGAGAGGGCCGGTGGGCGGTGTGGCTAGATTCTCTAACGGATCGGAGATCAGGGAAGTTGGTGAGGTGGGGTCGTCGGGGGGTTGTGGGCGGGCAAGGAGCATGCATGCAGAGGGGCAGGAGGAACACAGGTTGGGGCGAGACCTGAGGTCCCAAAAGGCCATGACAGAGGGTATTTCTCCCCATTTTCCCAACTGATGGCAGAAATTGTCCAGATCAGTTAAGATTTGGTATTGTAAAACCCCTCTCGGGTGGCCATTGAGGATCATTATCTAATTTGTACTGAGGCCAGACTACAGTGCAAAGGCAGATGAGTCGGTTACGACGAAGTTCGCCTTGTAAGCCCAGGAGCCAGAAGTTTTAACAGACTTTGGAGGGGGGTAAGAGATCGAGGCGGTTTAGACTCCCCATTGGCGTGGCAGGGCGAGGCGTCCCTCACGCTGCAATAAGGGGCCTTTCCGCGTGCGGAGGAAAGGAGACTGACTTGCGAGACGTCTGTAGTGGGTGTCAGCCGTAGTTGGAGGAGGGAAGGAGGGGTCTGTCCTACTTACCGCCTCCTGTAGGCGCTTGAGAGTAGGGTGGTTGGCCTCTGGCTTGGCGAGGAGGGAGCTCAGCCAAGGGAGGCGAGCTACTACCTCCTCCCGGGTTTCGGCACCAAATATTAGGGTCAGGCGTAAGGCAGGGTAAAGATAGGAGTCAGAGGCTAAAAAATTTTAGCAGTCAAAGGCTTTACTTGGGAACTAAGGTCTCAGGCGAGGTTCCGTGACTCAGGTGTGGTGGGGTAGGGTTTTTAAGCTGCAGCAGTTCCGGGTTTAGGTGTGGGTGGGCCTTTTTCACTTCAGGTCAGGCTGTCGCTCGTGATTGGTTGACCTCCAATTCGTTCTCGCACGCTACTAGGGGTTTTTATTTGGATTGCGCTGGCAAGATGGCCATCCCCTCTACTGTGGTTCCAAGGACATCCTAACTGACTCCAGGCTCTGAACCGTCCACACAGAGCCTGACGCGGGGCTCGAACTCACAAACTGCGAGACCATGACCTGAGCGGAAGTCAGACGCCCAGCTGACTGAGCCACCTAGGCACCCCCTGACTTTTTTTTTTTTTTTTTGCGCGTTATTTTATTTTATTTTATTTATTTTTTTCAACGTTTATTTATTTTTGGGACAGAGAGAGACAGAGCATGAACGGGGGAGGGGCAGAGAGAGAGGGAGACACAGAATCGGAAACAGGCTCCAGGCTCTAAGCCATCAGCCCAGAGCCCGACACGGGGCTCGAACTCACGGACCGCGAGATCGTGACCTGGCTGAAGTCGGACGCTTAACCGACTGCGCCACCCAGGCGCCCCTTTGCGCGTTATTTTAAAAGGAGGCCCCAGACCAGGAAGCAGAGATTGGTCTCCACTTGTCTGTAATACAGGTTGCTGTTGATATTACCTTACTTGTTTAATAAACTTTGAACCATTTATCCACATTTGTTCTTTTTTCCATTTCATATGTGGGACCTGCAAAGACTTCAACATGAGACTGAAATTTCAGATTCTCTAGAATATGGTTTCACTTAGAAAACACTTAAAACAATAATTCTGACTTAGGAATTCAATATATTAACAGCTGCCAGTATCAGTCATCAAATTTGGCTCCTTGAGAGGCTGCCTTGGGCCTCAGGTAAAATTCTTCATCATCCTAGATAAAAATGCATTTCCTTAGGCCCTGACTCTTGCCCCAGGGGACCGATCAAGCTGATAGTGATGATTATTGTAATGAGCAGTAATTACTGTTGGCTGAATACTGATTCCAGAATTTCTGAAGAAAGAAAGAAAAAGCCCAGCTATTATTATATCTGGGAAGAGAACTTTATTCCTTATGACATGTGCTTTTTAACTCCCATTAACACTAAAGGAAAATTATTCATGTATATTTCTCATTCATCATTGGTATCAAAGAATTCAAAATGGGGATCCCCCAATTAGCTTCTGAAAGCACAAGTGGTGTTATCACACAGAAAGAGGCAAAATTAGTTGTGTCCTTTCATTGAAAGGAAGTTTGGGGGAGAAATACTTATGTCTGAAATTAACCATAGACAGGCTTTTACACTATGAGAAGCAAGGACCAGATAACTTAGAACATCACTAAAGTCACTCCAAGTCATAGATGCTAATAGGTTAATCATTTTCAAGAAAAGAGAAGAGAAGTCCCCTGAGTTAGTTGGTGGCTTCTTGCTGAGACAAAGGAACATAGAATATATGATCTAAAATTCTTTGGGTCATCTGACGTGGTCAGAGAACCTAGATGTTGGAACTAGAGCCAAAAGCATGATTATGGTCATGAAATTTCAAACCTCTTCAAAGGACTTTCAAGAAAGCCAGTAACATTTACCTGTGCAACCCACACACTGCCCTTAAAGATGAAGTATTGTTTTTAGATTTCTTCAGAGTTCATCTTACCCAAAGGCTTTTCCTTATTAAACTCTTCCCTGGAGAATGTCTTTAAAACTAGCTTTATTTACTCTTGAGACTTCAGCCAAAATCACCTCATTTGTTGAAAAAGTGCCCCAAAGAAACGAAAACTGAGTAACACAATAAAAAGTGATGGTTGGTCAGTGGCTGCTTTAGAATGAATTGTCAGGGAGACAAAGAAACCTCTGAGCTAAGAAGGAGCTGGACCATACAAGGTCTGGGAAGCAAGCATTTGAGGCAGACCAGTGGAAGTGGAGCCTTGGAGATTTTCTGCAGTGCACAATGGTGAAGGAATGAGCAAATGTTCCTTGTGCTGGAGCAAAAGTGGGAGTTGGTGGGAGGAACGATCTGAGATGAGGTTTGAAGAGCAGACAGAGGCTGGGTCAGATGGGCCTTAAAAAAGAGTTTATATTTATATGGAATGGGAATTTGTTGGACATGAACTTATCTATGTTTTTCAAAGACACATAGGCTGCAGTGTAGAAAATGGATGTTGTGGGGGTGAGAGTGGGGAAAGGAGACTGTGAGGAGGATGTTGGGTGAGTCCATGTGAAGATTGATGGCAACTGGACCCCAGCGGTAGGAAGTGGAGAGATGTGGATTCATGGATCCAATGGATTCATGATGCATTTTGGAGAAACAGCCAGGAAAATACTTTGATGAATTGAAAATAGGATATGAGAGAGAAAGAAGAATCAAGGCTTGAGCGGAGTGGATGATGTTGCCATTGAGTGAAATGGAAGACTGGAGAAGGAGCAGATTATTTTGTGGAGTTAGAAAAGAGAAAGTGTGGACATATTGAAGTTCCTTCTAGATATCCAAGAAGGGTGGTTTGGAAAGGCAAGGCTGACCTTGATAACAATGTTTCCACTGGAGTATTAGGGAGTGAAGAGAGACACTAATGACAATTCTTTTTTTTTTTGTTTTTTTTTTGATGTGAAAATGTCTTTTAATACTGTTTTTTAAATTTCTGATCCAGAATCCAATCAAAGCTTTAGCATTGTATTTGGCGGTTACGTTTCTTTAGTTTGTTTAAACACGGAATAGCCTGCCTTTTTATTTTTGTTTTTCATGACATTATTTTTTTCAGAGCCCAGGTCAACTCTCTTACAGGATATTTATTCTATATTCTCAGTTTCTCTGGTTGTTTGCTCATGAGTAGAGTAATGACAATTCTTTTAAAGAAGTTTTAAAGCGAAGAGAAGCAGAGAAATGATGTGATAGCCAGATGGATGTGGAGTTAAGGCAGGTTAGTTTTGTTTTAAGATTGAAGATACTGAAGCATATTTGTAAGCCGTGGAAGGAAACTGGTATTCCTATGAAGGGAACGATGAAGTAAGTCCCTTAGATGAGAGGAGAAGAGACCAAGAGCAAAAATGGAGGGTTGATCTTTGATACGTGCAGGAACTCTATCTATAGCCAGTAGAGAGGTGCAGAATGTGGGTACAGATGAGAGTGGTTTTGTAGCTTTGGAGGTAGGAAGATAAGGAATTGCTTCCACTCTCTGTATTTCCCCAATGAATTATGAGGCAACATCTTTAGCCAAGAATGGTGGGGAGGGGAAGGGAATTTAAGAGATTTAAGGTAGAGAATAAAAGGGGTAGTGTGGGAGCACTGGGTGTTGTACGGAAACCAATTTGACAATAAATTTCATATTTAAAAAAAGGGGGGTAGTGTGGTAAACTGAAAATCTGAAAGCATAATAGGGTTTTGAGCTATGCTGTGTGACCTACTGAGATTTGTGATCATGGATTTAAAGTTAAAACAACCACCATGGTCAGTTACATGTTTTCCCCTAGGAATCGTTGAGAGACTTGGTTCAGGCATGGAGTATTTGTGGCAGTGAGTTTAATGGCCTTAGGGGACTTCACCAGGGAAATATAATGGTGAGGAGGGGGTGAGCATTTGCACATGATTGTAATTATGGGCTACGGGAATCTGGATTCCAGGACATGAGGAAGTGATGAATGGTGAGAAAGCAATTGGGCCAATGGATCAATGATATCTATAAGGTCAAAGACTTATTGCAGAGAGAGCCCTTGAGTAACTGAGTAGAAATCATTTGGAAAGCTATTAACACATAGTTCGTGCCCTACCTTCAAAGATTCTAATTTAGTTGGCTTAGACTGGAACCTTAGCATCAGTGGTTTTAAAAAGCTTTGTAGGGGCACCTGGGTGGCTCAGTCTGTTAAGCATTAGATTCTTGATTTTGGCTCAGGTCATGATCTCATGGTTGTGGGATTGAGCCCCACATTGGGCTTTGTGCTGGGCATGGAGCCTGCTTAAGATTCTCTTTCTCTCTCTCTCTCTCTCTCCCTCCCCTGCTTGCACATGCTCTCTCTCTCTCTCTCAAAAAATGAGATAAAAAAATTAAAAAGCTTTGTAAGTGATTATAGATGCAACTTTGGTTAAGAACCCTGTGTAACAGGAAGATGGACAATGAGTTCACCCTTGAGGACTAGTAGTTGGCTGGAAGGAGTGGAGCCATGAACAACTGGTGATTGTGGCCTCAGAGACCTGAGAATGAGCAAAAGTTTCCTCCTCCCCTGATCAAACAATGTCCACAAGGGTAAATTTGAATGCAACTACAGTAAATATTAACTGGGATGATAATCCCACCTGTTAACATGGGTACACTTCCATTGTTACAAACATTTTTCATGGGTCTCTCTAAGCTTGCTGCGATGTGGCATCTCGGGAGAGTGAAGGGCTATGTCACCAATGTGGCAGGGCTTTGTGAGGGCCCTCTCAACGCATCTGAGTCATAGGTGCTCTGAAGTCATTCATAGGGTCGCTCCCCTCTTGGTGTGAGGAATTAATGTTACCTTGTATGTGTATGGTCAAAAGTGAGCAAAGAAAACAATAGCAAAGCAACCCAAAGTGCAAATTCTCTGTCACCCTCTTCCACTCATTTTATAGATTAAAAACATGACAAGGTGTCACATATGGCCTAATGAGATTACAAGAATTTTCTTTACATCGATCAACAAAAATATTATGACAGAATAGTTTCTGAAAAAGTCCTATAAATAACAAAGAATGTTTGTGATACACAACACCAGTTCCTAGTCTTGCTGAATTATGTACCCAGAAATTGTCAGGGTCACCTCAGGAGCCGGTAGAAGGCTAGTTTCATGTGAGGTCATACGTGGATGAGCTTTTCTGCCCTGGCTCCCGCTAAGCACAGGAACCACAGAGATAAGCTTCCAGGTTATAAAATCAACATAGGGCCTCTTACCTGCATGGCCACAAAAATATCCAAGTGGCAGAAAACAGATGTGAAATCAAAGAAAAATCAGGGAAAATACCATATAGTGTTCAGCCATGACTGGATCTGAAAGTTATAAGCACCAAGTAAAGTCAAATGTGGCCAAAGAACTTACAGAGCTTTCTCAAGCAGGGCTTTCACTGCTCACTCCCATCACTGTTTGGGCAGGGTGAGCAGCAGCTCTTCGGGGCAGGGGATGGGGGCGGGAAGGGGGAAGGGGTTGGGGAGTGGCGGGGGTGGGGGTGAGCGTAAACATTTCAAAGGGAAATAAACTGTACAGCTTTAAAAATGTTAAAGGATGCTTTCTGTTGGTTTTAATCTAAAATGGAATTTATCAAAAAGAAATGAAAATGATCAAACAGTGTCCAAAGGGTAAATTTGAATGTAACTACGGGAAATATTCACTGGGACGATAATCCTAACTGTTAACATGACTACATTTCCATTGTTACAAACATTTGGTTTAACTTAATCCCCAGAATATATTACTGCCAAAAGGAATCTCATTGACAAGGGCTAATGCATTGGTTACTCCTAAAACTATCCCTTTTTAACCGTTGACTTACTGGTAGTGTTCGTCATGGAAAAGACTATTTTTATTACCATTGTCATCAGTCTTAGTGAAGTTCAGAGATATTTGCTTGTAGTCACTACAACTTATTCCTTTGCTGGTTACACATGTGTGAACAAGATCCCAGAAGTTCCGGTGAAGCTACATTTCTATCGGATGACAGTGTGACTGTGATTGGATCTGTTGACAGTATTTGGCGGAGCTTCCAATCCAGATTCTTTTGACTAAAGCCAACAGGCAAAAGGAAGCAGAAACAACATGCACAGTGAACTCATTAAAAATGTTTTTTATGTGATCAGCCTTGCTTGGAAGTGCTGAGGGTTGGGTGGTGGGTGGGGAATCTATAACACTTCCCTCCAGCTTTGCAGATATTCCCTAGACTCAGATTGGCAGACATCTCTCAACATCTCAAAACTGCAAAGGGAACACAAATTAGAAAGCATCACCAGCCTCCTCCAAAACCAGCATTTCAATGAAATAATGCAATATGGTGGAAAGACCTTTGGACAAAAAGAGAATCAGGAAATGTAGGTTGAGCCCCATTTCCGTCATCGAATAGAAAACTTGTTTTGGTCAAGTCATTTCCTTTCTGGGTCTCAGTTTCCTAATGAGAGAGGTCTAGTATACTAATGGTTTGCAAATAGTGTCCCTTTGAGGCCTCAGAGAGGGAGCAGATGGGGAACCCTACCAAGCTATTCTTTTTTTAGGTATTGGGACTTTCTTTGAAAAAAGAGATTTTGCCATCAAAAAATTTCAAAACTACTAGATTAGATGTTCTTTAAGGTCTCTTTAAGAATAAATACTTTGAAAAAAAAAGAATAAATAATTGGAATTCACGGCAGTGGTTTCTGAATTTTTTGATCATGCAGATTAATCATTAAAAATATTTTTACCATGTAGTCCCCAAACATTCATAAATTCGATGGGTGTATTGCTATAAAATACATTCCATGTGAAACATATAAGGGAGATAAAGATGAAACTTTTAAAGTAAATCATAAATTTGTGTTTTAACCATTAAAGTCTTTCATTATCAATAATGATATTTTCATTACTTAACATTAATATTAGTATTACAGCTCTTAGTGAAAGTAATACTATTTGAACATGCCATATCTTGATTGGCTGGTCATTGTTTTCCACATTACTGCATAGTACCTGTCAATTTCCTACTACTGCAGTGGGCCCATGGTCTTCAATATCTTCAATATTAATACTGCTCTGTGTCAGGATCTACAAACAAAAATTAAATAAATGGTCTGTAGCTCTGGGATTTTTGGAATCTTTCAAAGATCACAAGATGTTGGAAGATGGTAAATTCAGTGTTCTTAATTTTACACACAAGCTGGAACGTTTTATTAAAAGCTAATAGGAAGTTTACAGATCTTTGATAGTACAGGAGAACTAGGCTTGGATCCTTCATATAACTAGAAGAAATGCCCTCCCACAGCACAAGACTGACCTAGCAAAACACAGTGATGTCCCTGCCTGCTTCTCAACATGGTGATTGGGACTGGATGCTAGAAACTCCAGCACAGCTGCCCCAGGAATTCTGGATGCCTCTGCCTCTGGGGTTGTCTGAAAATCCAGTTGTCTCCTAGTGACTCCTTCTCATTCTGCCTCCATATCTCTGTCAGTATGCTGTTAGAAGACCTGTGCATGACTAATTGTAAGGAACAGGAACAGTGTCAAAAAATTTGGGACCATATTTAAGACTTTTAAGAATTTCCGCTCAGAGAAAATAAGAAAAAGAGAAAAATTTAAAAGCGCATCAACTGCATATAAATACTGACCAATGCTTGCTAATAAACAAACTCAGTTTAGTTTATTTAAACAATAAAATAATTGAAGACTTGTCATGTAGTAACTATTGTCTTATGTGCTAGGGATACCGAGCTAAGGCACAGCCCTCAAGGAATTTACAATCCCCTGGAGAAGACAGATGAGCATACATTGTTGTAACTGAAGGTCAAGTGAAGAAAGGGAGCTATGTAAAAATGCTTTTTTGTGAGTAAAAAATAATTGAGTTTCAATTATTTCATATGGTTCAACCCAATACTAGCTAGGTGACCTTGAATAAGTCACTTAACCTCTAGAAACATCAGTTCCTTTGCCTGTACAATGAGGTTGAAATGTCATAGGGTTATTTAGAAAAATAAGGTAACATTTGCAAAATATCAGTGTAGTGCTTAACACAAAGTAATGATTTGAGAAATAGTTGTTTTGTAATTATTATCACTATCATTATGGAATGCATTAGAGAGAAGGCTGAATCTGAGATGACATTTGAAGGCTGAACATGATTTTGATGTCCCGATAAGGGAAGTGGGATGAGTGATTTTCGGTTGATCAGAACCATGGGAAAAGGCTGTTTTTGTGATTCTACTTATATGTGACATTTGGTTCTGCATTTTGGGACCTGGACATTTATTTTGAATAAAATAATTCACGAAAAAATATTGAAACTGAAATTCACCTGACAACAAACCACCACAGGTTTTTTTAAGTCTAGATATCTTGGTGATTTTATGGACTACATAATCTGCAATCCCTCCCTTCTGAAATCACTGAAGCATTCTGCTTAATAATTAAAAATGTTGCTGAAATAAAGAAAAGGAAGTCCTTGGCATTAACTACAAAAGGGAATACAAATCCTGGCAGCCTGTAGTTGGGGAATGGGAAGCTGATAGCTTTGAGAACTCAGGGCTTAAGTTTCAAAACCTTCATGGAATCAATACATACAGTTCTGGTCCAACATTAGTTGGGAAGTTAGAACTGATATCCTTGCATGAATTTGGGTTTCAAAGGGTTACACTATCAGTGAAAGGCTGGTCTAGAAAATCATCAGCTCACCAGAAATGGACATAACAAGAAAGCTTCTATCTCATCTGGTTTTTAGGTTACAAAGAAAAAAGTCTCCCCTGACAATTCTTTCCAACAGGTCTATTATCATTTATGTCTGTGGTTCTAATCATACATCCTCCATCTTTTGGAAAACCCCAGGCTGATAAAAATCTTTAAAGTTGATGATATTCCTGGGATATCTGATAAAAGCAAATGTAAAGTCACTTTGGAAGGATAAGTCTTCAAGTAATATTAAACATGATTCCCACAGGTAAAGTCTTGCTGAAGGTGAGCTAACAATCCAAAATTCTAAAATATGGGAGAACAATTCATCTGAGCAATGGTCAGTGAAATTGACAAACAGCAGGAATAGGCCTCTAGCAACCTCAAATAATAGAATTGTCGGATAAAAGAAATACACTTAACGTGTTTAAAAACTTAAGCTTGCGGGGCACCTGAGTGGCTCAGTCGGTTAAGCATCTGACTTTGGCTCAGAGCATGATTTCACGGTTTGTGGGTTTGAGCTCCATGTTGGGCTCTGTAGTGACAGCTCAGAGCCTGGAGCCTGGTTCGGATTCTGTCTCTCCCTCTCTCTGCCCCCCTCCCTCCCACTCATACTTGGTCTTTTTCTTTCTGAAATAAACATTAAAAAATTTTTTTTAAATAATAAAAACTTAACCTTGAAATTGAAAATAAGAGAACAACAAAGCAGTGTGAAAAGCTAATGGGAACATCTAAAAAAACAGTATAAATTATAAAAATGAAAAAACATAATAGAGATGGAAAAAATTAATTGACACATTAGTTGATTAGATATAGCCAAAGAGAGAATTAGAGACCTTGAATATAGGTCTGGGAAATTATTCAGAATTAAACACAGAAAGATAGAGATAGAATTTATGAAAGAGAGGCAAATAAATATAGAAGATAGCACAAAAAGATCCAACATATACCTACTCAGAGAGAAAGAACAATTGGAGAGGCTGGAGGAGAGGTGGTTACAAAAAAGGTAACTGTCAAGCATTTTTTAAAATTGTTGAAAAACAAAATCCTTATGTTTAGAAAAGGCCACTAGTTGTTAACAGGATGTGTTTTAACACTGGAGAACAAGAAGAGTTGGATACAAATACCCCTCAAGGGACTTACAGTCTGTTAAGAGGCACCATAGAGATATGCACAAAAACAGCATGTAAAGAAGAGATGCTGTAGGATGTTGGTGAGGAGGAGAGACTGTTTCCAGTTGGCGGAACCATATCAACAGTGTACTGGAGGAGATGATGTTTGCCTTGGGTCTTAAAAGATGGGTTGACTGAACCTGTGAAGAAGTGTAATCCACCCTACACACCACTGCCTGCTTAATTTTCCTAAGGCACAGTTCTGATAATGTCATCCCTTTATTCAGTATTTTCAAGATCTCACGATTATTTTCAAGATAAAGCCCCAACGTTTTGTTTCTCATTCAAAGTCCTTCGTGGAATGTGCCCGGCCTATCTTTACAAACCTGTTTCCGGTAAAGTGTTTTCTTGAATCTCATCACTCAGGCAGACTAAGATTCTTAACACTTCTGGCCATACCTCATGCTTTCCCACCTCTCTTGCTATTTCCCCTATCTAGAATACCCTTGAATTAAAGGCAAAATTTGGGGCTTTATCCTGAAAATAGCTAAAGGATCTTGAAGATTCCGAGTAGGAAAAATATTATCAGAACTGTGCTTTAGGAAGATTAGTGAAGCAGTGGCATGTAGGGTGGATTGGAAAAGGAGGTTCTTGGAGCTAAGGAGCCCATGCTCCATGACCATATGCTGTATTGTCTGGGAGGCACAAGTGCACAGATTGCCCATTTAGTGTGCTCAAGAAACCACTATGATTACTGATTTTGTAGAGATTGTGGACACAAAAGTTGTGAAAAGCTCAGCATAACATTAACACAACAGAAACAGATGTATCAAAATAGTATTCACTATCTTGGCTTCTCTGCATTGGTGCTTCCTCTGCAGCCGGAAATTAAAATGTCTCCTAGAACCCTTAAGAATGTCAAATGTCTTGGGGGACCTGGGGGGCTCAGTCAGTTAAATATCTGACTTCAGCTCAGGTCATAATCTCACAGTTTGTAGGTGCAAGCCCCGTGTCGGGCTCTGTGCTGACAGCTCACAGCCTGGAGCTTGCTTCGGATTCTGTGTGTGTGTGTCTCTCTCTCTGCCCCTCCCCTGCTCACTCTCTGTCTCTCAAAAATAAATAAACATTAAAAAAAATTTTTTTAAAAAGGATGCCAAATGTCTTGATGAGTACAATATATACAATTTCAGAGTTTCAGTTCAATGCCAACTAGCTAAGTGAAAACCTGGACACGAGTTGGATGGTGATATTTTTGCCTATATACTATCATTTCTAAATGATCATAAGCCCAGACCAATTTTAGAATTATTCAGTTTCTCTATGCAACAGAAAATTCTTTTTCTTCAGCCTTGAAAAGTATTTTTTAAGAGTGTCTATAGAGTTTATCTGAAAATTTTTCTATTAAAACCCAGTATAACAGCACTGTATTTTTAAAAACATTTGAAGTCCAAATCTTACCATATATCAGACTTCTAGTATATCTACATGAGCTCTCAAAGTAGATAATTCAACAGATCAATTCGCACAGTTTCTTCTGGGTACAATTGATTCTCCATACACAAATTGTTTCTTTCTCAGTCTCAGAACTGTGGTATGCTTCCTTACCTTAACCTTTGAAAATGGACTGCTTATAAAACATTATGGGACATGCATCATCATTAAAAAAAATAGGGCTTTACCTCCATAGGTATGTTTCTGGGAAAAGTGAGTATAAATCAAATTTTTGTAAGTCAAATCATATTTTAAGTGTCTCAGGGGACCTCATTATTTAATAAAATAGCATGGAGAGAATAATCACATTGTGATGTGGCTTTTCATAAAGCAGGGCACACCTGTATCACACTCTGTCATGGCTATGGGCTTCACTCTATAGCTGAGTTTGAGGGTAGCCAGGTCTGCTTGGACTCAAGTCAAGGGAATTAAGTTACTGAGTACTGAGGATCTTGTTACAAGGCAGTCTTCTTTATAAGCTGTGTCAGCATGGGTCCTACAGTTAGTGCTTTATAAAGACGTGGAAAATCTGCTATATCTCTATGTTTAAAAGTATATTAAGCAAATTAATTTGCTTTGATGATGTCTATATTTTCTTATGTCAGCCACAATCATTTGTTTGAGTAAAGAATATTAAAGCAGGGCATTTGTAAATTTCACAGATCTTTTAGTTCCTGGCCGGGATCTAGACTCGATCGATAGGTTATGTATTGATAGTAAGCATAGCAACTAGATTTGTGAAAATCAAAATTTAAAAACACTAAACAAACAAAAAAATCACATAAGCAAAATATTTTTTAAAAAGAAAAAGCACTTGCTAATCCCATTTAAAAACACTGTCTCTTTGAATTGTCTGTGTGGCTTCCATCTTCCAGGGAGAGAATATGGTAAAACGGAAACATTAGAGGGCTTTGAAGTATGACTTTGTATGTATTATCCAGAAAGGCTTGCAATCAGGCAGCCAGGGGAAGAGCAATGTCTCTGTCAGTGGGTCTCAGTGGCCCTCATCATGTGGCCCAGGCCCTGTTGCCTCATCTGAGAGATGATCAGGACACTGCTTGTATGGGATAAACTGAGTATAACCCTGGTTCATACTGTCATATTGACGGTAGGAACAAGTACACAAGAATCCTTGAAAATATGTAGCTAAAATCCAATCACACACACACACACACACACACACACACACACACACACACACACTGGTGCCTATTCAAACTGCAATGTTAAGATTTAGTTGCACCAGCCAGTTTTATATACACCAAATGCCTCAGGCTTCAGCAATTTGAGGGGACAATTTACTGAGCAAAGAAAAAATATGTCATTATAGATTGGAATGGAAAAGGCAGTGTCCAAGACCACTGCGTGCGTGCACACACACACACACACACACACACACACACACACACTAAACTTTATCATTATGCCAATTATAGAATGACAGAATTTGGAGGTTTAAGTAGCTCCTTTTTTCAAATTTCTGCTATGCAGCAGACATTGCATAGTAGGTACTTTGTATATATTGTCTTAAAAATTCTCACAATAACCCTGTAATATATACATAGTCATTTCCATAACACAGAGGAGAAAATGGGGACTTACAGATATTCAGCAATTTGCCCAAGATTACACAGCTGGTAAAAGGTAGAACTGGGATTTATTTTTTTTAATGCTTATTTATTTATTTTTGAGAGAGAGAGAGAGAGACAAGGCGGAGGGGCAGAGAGAGAGGGAGATAGAAAATCCCAAGCAGGCTGTGCAGCTGTCAGTGCAGTGCCCAATGCAGGGCTTGAACCCATGAACCATGAGACCATGGTCTGAGCTGAAACCAAGAGTCAGACACTTAACTACCCAGGTAGCTTGGGTAGAACTGGGATTTAAACCTCCAAAGGTTTGACTCTTAAAATCTTTCAACTTTATCTTGCTATTTCAGAATTTATCTAATGTATAATGGCTCTGAAATCTGAATACTGCTATCTTTTACTGACACTGGCAACCGTGGCTTCCAGAAGAGTTCCAGAATCTTTGATGGTATTTGTCCATCTTTGTAGTCCCCCAAGAGGGCTCACTTAATCATATTTACAAATCTAGCTTTTAATTCTTGAAGATCCCAACTTTTAGCTAGTGACCACTTAGAATGCTGACAGCTTCCAGGCTCCAGAACCACCTCTCTGAGTAATGAAATTAGAAGATGCAGATGTCACCCAGACTCCTGAATTCCTTCTACCCCAGGTTAAGAACCTCTTCTCTAGAGAATATTATGGAGGAGAAAACTAGAACTTAAGTGTTCATACAAAAAAGCTTTAAATGTGGCTGTGTTCTAGGTTCAGTATATTCGGTGTGTGATCGAATTCAAGAACCTTTCAGAGAGACAACACCATACTAAGTAGTTAGTGATATAAAACAGTGTGTTAGCCTATAGGAAGGTGGGTTAGGGGTACGAAAAAGAGGTAATAGTTACTTTAGCTTTATAGTTCACAGAGCATTTTGAGACGTTAATCCCTTTGAGGAAGGAATTTCCCTGCTGCACTGAGAAACCAAAGCGTGGAGAATATAAGGCATGGTCTCCTTCAAGAAGCCTATGGCTGAGAGGGGAAGGAAGATGTGGAAACAAAGAACTCTAATGTAAGGAGGGAGAGATAAATGTCAGCAAAATAGTGGGGTGGGGGTGAGAAGGAAGTGGAAGCATTTGTCATTCTGGGTGCTGACCAGAACCCATGAAAACCTCTCTGATGGCATTTGTCTTGAGTCCAGCAGTCAATTGATGAAGAGGGTAAGAGTTTCTCCAAGGGGGTAGAGGAGTTGCAGCTTTTGAAGGGATAGGTTCATCGACTCCATCCTCTCCCACGACCAAAGCAGACAGCAGGATTTGAAAAGAGGTTCAGTCATGGAGGTGTCGTGATCTAAGACAGAAGGGAAAAAACAAAACAAAACAAAACAAAACCTGGCTAGGCACATCCTAGAGCAGCGTTTTCCAAACTTCCACGTTCAAGTGAATCTCTTGTTATAAAGCCAATTTTTGATTTAGTAGGTTTGGATTAGGAACTGAGATTCTGTGTTTCTAATAAAGTCCAGGTGATGGTTAATGTTGCTGATCTGGGAACCACACTTAAAGAAGCATCCACTTCGCCCAGGAGCGTTAGAAACGCAGACTGCTTGGGTCTCCACTCCAGACTTACTGAATCTGAATTCGCATTTCAATAAGATCCCCAAGGGATTCATACGCACATTTAACTTTGAGAAGCACTTTTCTAGGTTATTGTTTGATCGGTAGAAGGGGCTCAAGGAGGTCCAAACTTTCCCCGGTATCGCATACCAGCAGTCTGGTTTCTCTCCAGAGCTCCTGTTCCCACGGGCAAAGATTTGTGCCCCGTGAAGCTGCTCCTCCTGGTCCTAAACCAGTAGCAACTCTGGGAGTTGATCGCCTCGTAATCCTCGTAGCTGGGTTCCTTTCCACCCCAACCGGCGCTTCCCCGGGGCGCTCCAGCTGTTTCCCACCCCCACGCCCAGTCAGCTACTGTGCACAGCTGGAGCCCTAGGCGGCGGGCGCCCCCGGAGCTGCAGCGGCCGGGGAAGCCAGGCGGGGGCGCCGCAGACTAGGCTGTGCAGGAGGAGGCCTTTCCGAGCCCGCAGAGGGCAGCCCGAGCGACCGGCGGGGGAGCGCGAGCTTCGCATCTGGTGCCAACCAGCACGGCCCTGGCGCGGCCCCACATTCCCACACGGCGGGAGTGGCGGCTCGCTACCTGGGAGGCGGCGCGCATCACCCCAACCTGTGTTTCATAAACCTGTTGGGAAATAGTTCCCAGCCTCAAGGGCCAGTAATCAGCCCGACCTTGTCTCGAAAGAACTGCTGATTATAATCCCCGAGCTGGGCGAAGGCCTCGGGGACCTAGATTTTAAGTCGACTATATAATACCATTATCATTATTATTAAAAAAGCCAGCCACCCCGCCCCACCTTCCCTTATACGCACTTCTGAAGTTGGGGGTGGAGGGCTGTTGAACGACCAGAGGGTTGCAGCAGGATTGTAAAACCTAACGATTTGCTAAGAAATCCGGGGCCGAAAAACGCAATTTACAAAACGGCAAGTTTTACAAGGTACAGAAGGTAACTGGGCAGAAAACGCACCGCCTCCCAACCCTCGCCGCGCGTGCTCGCAGGAGCTGGCTGGATCCGAGTGCGCCTCTCTCCAGCCGCGCCGCTGGGGCCGCGCGAGGATTTCGCAGGAAGAGGAGGCTGCCGCGGGGCCTCGGACCCTGGCATCCGTGCATCTCAGAGAGGGCCACCAACGCTGCCCTGAGCCCCCTGAGGCCGGCGGCGCCCCTTCCACGACTGGTCGCGGAAGTCGCGCTTTCCCTGCTCCTCCTTGGCCTCAGCCCCGCTGTCTCTCCTCGCTGGTGTTTGAAGCAAGCATTTCACCGCGAGCTTTCCTTTCAGGGCAAAGCGCAGTGGACAGTTTAAAGTTAACACCTTCACGCAGCCACTGCTGCGGGGATGTGCGCATTTCCCCTTGCGTATGTGTAGGAGTGTGTGTTTCTCCAAGAATGTCAGACTAAACGGACAGTCTTAACATTTATTAAAGCCTACGTGTTCTGTCTCGAGGCTTATCGGGTTTGTCCAAACTTTGGTGTGTGTGTGTGTGTGTGTGTGTGTGTGTGTGTGTGTGCACGCGCGTGCGCGCGTGTCTCCACCCTCCTCTTGCCTCCCCACCCCCGCCCGTGCAGGGCGAAGTAGTCCTATATAGCGATGATAAATATCCCTGTTGATCACTTGATTGATTACCTCCCTGAAAGGTCACGCGGGCTCGCAGTAATTTCCTTTTGCCTAAGGCTCCCTTTTCACTTTTACTCCAGCACGACAGCTCCGAGTACACGGGATCTTTATTTTTTATTTTAACCCCTAAATGCAACCCCTCCCGAAAACAATGCAGACAAGAAAAATCGAATAAAATCAACTCGAGACCTTTTAGCTCACTCGCAGTCGCCTTCCCCATCTCGCTCCTTTCTTTCTTCTGGCCCCCGCCCCTCCTACTCCGACCCCTTCTCCCCAACTCAAATGTATTCTAGACACTATTTAATAGATGAGTGTCTTGCAAGTAAACTCGGGCGTCCCTTGGGTCAGCATTTCATGTCTGTGACTCTCTCTTTCTCCCGTGGACTAAAAATTCGGATTTAAACCACTAGACAAGCTATTAATTTAGCTAGACTACCCAGGGTCCTGAACCCAATTAATTTCTAATAATTATAGCCCAAGGGGGCTAGATAGATCTCCCTGCCTCTTTCTTTTATTGCCACTCCACGCCACCGAGGTCAGCGTATAATAATAAAGTGTATATTTTGAAAGCGATCTCCAGAACAGTGAGTTATTGCAATGAATGAAAATTGTTTCCATTTTGGCTAATTGAGCCCGTGGCCGAAAGCTAGAGCTCTGAGACTAAATAAAGAGGACTGTTTCCTTTCAACATGAAGAAACCCCTGCCTAGCTCTGGTCACCCAGCGAGAGTTTAATTTCTTAACAGCCAACCTGAAACCCAGCGTTGGGTAAACAGTATTAATAATTGCATTACAATGATTAAATTAATCTTGCTGGTAGCCAGGAGAATATAGGTTGAATAGCAAGATGTAAAGTTCACTGCACAAAGACAATAGGCCAAGAAATACCTCCATAAAGAATTCAAACTTTCTTCCAAAGATACAGTGGGGCTGGTTCAATTATAATTCGAGGAAAGGACAAGTTTCTGTTGCATGTAATGTATTGAAAATCAGTTCTTTGCCGTTTCTAGGATTTATTAAAGAAACATGGTTGGAGAAAGGGTATACTTCTCTTGTCCTCTTCAATGACCCCTCTTCTTCATCTCTGCTTCTCCTTAAAAAAAAAAAAAAACCCCCAAAAAAAAAAAAAAAAAAAAAAAACCCAACAAAAACCCCGACACAAAATATGACAGTAATAAAACAAGCAAATCCAAACAGTCCGTAAGCTCAACGACTTTCCAAGGAGGCACTGTTTCCAGGATTCCCGTTTCCGTTGGAGAAAATGCAAGAAAACGTTGGTACTCATGCCCCTCAAGGAAACGAATTTCAGGAGAAGAGAAAAAGGTGGGTGGTGGGGAATCGGGCAGCGAGGGTAGCTCGGCCAACTTGTTGGAGGCCTCTTGTCTCTTGGGCGAGCGACAGCTTGGATGCCCCGTCAAAGGATTTTGGGAATCCGTGGGGCCGCTGACCAGAAAGTCACCTGCTTGGGTCTCACGGCTGAGACTTGGGACAGGTGGAACTGACGGGGTTCACGTACTTAGAAGTGGGAACCCGCCCAGGTCGGCACGCTCAGGCAAGCCGCGCTGCAGGCGGCGAGCGCAGTCCGCTGCTTGCTGGGCGTTTGCTCCATCAGGTTAAACACACTTGAACTAGCAACTTAGCTTTTTTTTTTTATTTTTTTAAACTAATACTCAAGGCAGAAAGCAAATGAGGAAGAAAAAGAGAGAGGGAGAGAAAGGAAGAAAGAAAAGAAAAACCCAGCTTTCAGGTTTGAAAATAAAAGTGATGATGTTGCGAATACTTTACTAAAAAAACAACAAAAAGAATGATGCCTTGTCTAGTCACAATGCTTTGGCCCTAGGGCACAGAGGAGTTTGTGTTTATTATTTCAGTTGGAAGAGGTTGGATTTGCTCGTGTCCCGAAACTCTTGGAAAGACCAGGCATTCGCTGAGGCGGCCGCGACCCCAGGGACTTTAAAAACGAGAAGGGGAGGGTGTTCCAGCGACGCCTCATCCTCTTGCCCTTCGCCGTCTAGAAAAGTTGACGGATCTTTAAGTTTGGGGACTCAGATTTGATTTTCTTGAGTCCTTCATATCCTATTCAGTTCCCTTCACAGCCCCTACCCCACCCCTAGCCCGCCACGTGGTTTGTAATTTCTCAGCAGAAACAATCACCGCAGCTTCACAGGTGGGTTTTCTATTTAATCTTGGGTCTGGTTCCGTGGTACCTTCGTTTCCTAGAAAATTCTCTGGCACGTCTCTTAACCTCCTCTCCGCGAGTGGACCAGGATATATACCCCCCGTGGGGATGAGATGGAAGGAATTAATGAGAGCAGTGGAGGGGAGGATAGTAACTCCTTTTTATTATTTTTTTAAGCTCCCCGGGGCTGAGGAGGCGAAATGAAAAGTCCAAGGCTGAGCCTCCTACTGCGCAGGGCACTCTTCCTGCCTAGGGGTCTCCTTCTCCCCTCCTGCGGGAAGAGGCCATTGAGGTTCTGACAGATGGGTGGGGCCTGATCCTCCTGTGCCTTCTCTGTGTCTTTTGGCCAAGGTGAGGGTCCCCAGGGAGTCCTTAAACTGATCAGAAGCAGCTTCTGTGAACATCTTGATGGCCAGTCTAGTGTTTCTCTCCCTAGAGATTCTATTACCTTTCTGATGGTTCTCAACCCCAACTTCTCCTTTTCTTCTGAGGAAACTTAACTGTTCATCTGAGGGAAGGCACTCCTCCATCTAAACCGAGAAGAGCCAGTGAATTCGAATTCACAGACCTCTGGGTACCCAAAGCCTGGTGTTTTTGCACCCACTTCTGCTGTGTAGAAGTACACCACAGGGCAACAGGAATTGTAGCAGGATTGGACCCCCCTCCCCCCACCTGCCTTTTCAGTCCAGAGGGAATGATAGAGTTCTCCTGTGCCCATCTGGTGCTTACCAGAACCTTCTCTTTTGGAAGTTGTTTTACTCCTGCTCTGTGTAATTACTTCATTTGCTCCCTTTACCTTTTTCTTACATTTCGACATTACACATCTGTCTCTCTTGGGACCTTTACTTGGTTCTCCAGGGACCTTTATCTTACCGCCACATGCTCCCAGAATTACACAACTCTGAAGAAAGAAATGGTGGGCATCCTTAGCCAGGGTGATCCTTTGAATTTTGATTTCCTCAAACAGAGATATTCTATGAACCATTGATGAACCCCTCTTAGGGTTGAAACTTGCTGTTTGCTCACACTCCCAGTCCCAGTTTTGACAATAAATGACAACTGGCACAACAGGGTATTCTCAATGATCTCTCTTCCCCTCCCCTGCCTTTCCTAAACTCATGCCCAGGACTTGCTTTTCTTTTCCTTCTCCTCTAACTGGATCATCAAGGATGTACTGTTGCAGCACAGAGACTGAAAAGATTGTAATTTTCTTTTACCGTGTCTGGCAGGATTTGCAACAGATATTAATGGGGACATAAATAGCTCATGGAAGGTATTGAACAACACTGTTTAATGCAAGGCAGTTGTACCAAGAGAAAATCTATACGTAGTTGAGATTGATTCATACCTTGAACACAGCTGGCCCCTTTAGGATTTCCCCATTTCTATGTGCCCACTTCATTGGTAAATCCTGTAATTAAAGCAAATTCCAACAAATTATTTTTTTTAAGGGTGGGAAAGGACCCCCCCCCTCTTTCTTATGACCCTAAAGGTTGTGGGTTTAAGCAAGTGAGTGAAAATGGCAGGCAGGCAGAGCTGGGGCAACCGGAGATGGGGGCAGCGGTGGGGGAGGCCGGAAGGTGACGGCCGACCTTAGGGAAGCAGGAGGTCTTGGATGTTAAATGCCCGAGCCTGCCCGGACCTGGGAATCAAAGGTGATCATTACTACTTGATGGGAATAGACCACAGAAATGTTCCAAGAATGGCAAGTATTGGTAGTATACTTAACATCGAGAAAGAAAACAGTTACTTGTTCTACTTTCAACTCCGAAAGCACAAGCCGAAATAGCTTCAGTAGCAGTAAGAGCGGCGGCAGCAGATTTCCTGAAGTTCAGGATGATTCTCACTTTCTCCTGGATCATTTAAGAGTCCTGTCCTTCTAGTTCTTTAATATGGAAAAAGGTTTTAAAAGCCCCACTTCTTGTTTTCTCCGTGGATGTATAGAAAATTTCCTGCAATTTATGGTGGGAAAAACAATAATAGTAATGATACAGGCTTATAGGTGATTCCAACACGAAATCAGTCCTTTGCCCTAGTCTTTTTATTCCCCCCCCTCCCCGCCTTTTTTGGGGGCGAGGTGTCTGCTCCCCTCTGGCTCCCTGTGCTCGCTCCCCGCCCCCCGCCGCCCTCCCCGTGGCTCCCTTTCTCCGCCTCCTCGGCGATTGCCATCTGACAAGATCTCCAAATCAAAGTGATAAATCGCTCCAAACTTTTTTTGGCGGCGCTGAGATGTTGGAGGGGCGTCTAGCGCGCATGTGCGAAGGTGTCCGAACTGACAATGCTGGAGAGATAGCGAGTGTGGATTGAGAGAAAGGGAGAGAGGGAGGGAGAGAGAGTGAAAGAGGGAAAGACAGAGAGTGAGTGTGTGTAAGTGTGTGTGTGTGTGTGTGTGTGTGTGAGAGAGAGAGAGAGAGAGAGAGAGAGAGAGAGAGAGAGAGAGAGAAGCGAGGGAGGGAGCGAGAGGGAAAGCAAAAGAAGGAAAAGATCCAAGAAAAAAAAACCCCAACCACACACCAGCGGCTGCAGGACTGGGCACAGCATGAGATCCAAAGGCAGGGCAAGGAAACTGGCCACAAGTAGGTGCAATATCCCTTTTCTATTGGCTTTCCCCCTCCTCTGCCATCTTGCATATCTGTCTCCAGCGCTCCGGGAGGGAGCGCGCAGCTGCCTCTCGCGCCGGGGCCCCGGGCGGAGGGCAGGCGCAGCGCAGCCCCAGCAACCTGCCGGTCCCAGCCTTCGCGCCCGGCCGCCCGCGCTCTCGCTCTTGGTTTGGGCGCCAGAGGAGCCGGGGCAGCCCTTAGCCCCGTGCACCGACCAGCTGTGGCAACCCCGGGGTGGGGGTGGGGGTGGGGGTGGGGGCAGCCAAGACCGGGGTGGGAGGGAGAAGAGCGCGCGAGAGCAAGCGGGAGGGGGGGGGGGGGGGGGGGGGGTAGAGAAGACGAGAGAGTCTCCCCCTCCCCTCCCCTTCCCCCCAGGCGGAGGAGAGTTGCCTCTGGCCAACCAGCTAGTCCCGGGTATGGGAGGGGGAGCGGGGGATGGGGGGGCGGTCTGGGGATGGGAGCTTTTTCGAGCCTTGGTTTGTTTCTGGGGTTTGGGGTGGGTGGCAGGCTCGGAGGGAGCCACAGTGGCGGCGGCGGCGGGCAGCAGTGGTGGAGTTGGGAAAAGTTGCGAGGCGGCCGCTGGAAGTTGCGCGGGCTGGCGGGCTGCGCCGAGCTGCGCCGAGCGGCGGTTGCGGTAGTGGGCGCTGTGCGCTCGGCAGTGCTCTCCGGCGTGCGCCGCGCGGCGGGACGACTGGGGTGGGGAGTGGGGGAGACGAGAGTGGGGGTTGTAGTCGCAGTGTGTGTGGTGGTGGTGGTGGTGGGGCACAGGCAGTGCGGAGCTACCGGCTCCGCGGAGCCAGGGGCAGGTGAGGAGAGGCCAGGCCCCGCGAGCGCGTGGAGAGTGAGGAGTGCAGGGAGCGCAGCCAGCGGCGACAGCCGCGGAGGAGAAGGGGGCCGAAAGGGCCTGCTCCCGCTAGCGAGCTCCAGGCTGGCCGGGCGCCGAGTGACCCCCAGGGGGCGGGCTGCCGGGACCTTAGGCCGCTGAGAGAGCGCGGCAGAGCCTCTTGCTCTATTTCTGGATGCAGCCGGGGTCTCGGGTCACTCACCCTCCCCGGCGCCCCCTGCCTGCCCGGCGTGGAGCGGCCTTGGTCACGCGGGACCAGGGAGATTGGGTTCAGTGCTGGGGCGGCAGGGCCCCCATCCCCCACTCTTCTCGCAGAAGTGTTAGGGGACTTCGCCTGGAATTGTCCGCCGAGCCGACACTGTTTGGAAAGGCGGAAGCCTCGATCGGGACTCTAGGCGTTAGGAATGGGTTTGCCCAAAAGCTTCTACCACAAGTCTAAGGGGACTCTGAGGTGCTGAGACCCGGAGCAAACCCTAGCAGTCCAAAGCCCTCTCCTCGAGGTGTCAGCTCGCGAGGCTGGAGCAGCCTCGGGAGGGGACAGGCCGCCGTTCGCTCTCCCACTCGCCGAAAACAGCTAATTGTTTTGCTTGTGGACCAGAGAAAGGGGAGATAGGGGTGGGTAGGATGCTTCTCCCCAGGAAAATCCCCAATCTCCCCGCCCTCTTCTCTCTTGCATATTAAAAGCAAGTACGTCCCCAAGCCTTCCAGCCTTCCAAGTCCCCTCAGCAGCCGCGCCTTAAGGCAGCGGCACCTCTGCGGGTTGGGTTTCTTTGGCAGTGGGAATCCAAGGTCTAGCCCAGCGAGATGGTGTCATCGTAGGCGTCTTTCCAGTGCTTCGTCCAGTCCTCACTCAAGCACTCCTCCACTTCCCAATACGTTTCCTTTCACCCTGGTCTCTGGGATCAACCTAAATATAGGGCTCTTGGGTCATCAGTACATCTGTTTCTTTTTTGGATGTTGTTCATTTCACTTAGCTGCGACACTGTCAAAGAGAGCCAGTAGAAGTCCTGTTTTTTTCTTTTCACTTTTAAATGAGGCCGATGTCTTTATTTTCATCTGAGGAGGAATTAAATGTACATATGCTTGGAGGCCTGGGGGCTTGAATTCCGGCTAAAGGTTTGGAGTGTGTGTGTGTGTGTG